>NC_072732.1:288249-381665 GCF_026930045.1 Uloborus diversus
CACGATTGATCACCGAATTCATTGTTGGCCGACAAGGAAATTACAAGCAATGATTTTAAATTTCATTTGTTGCCAGTTTCTATTAGTTAAGAAATAACATACTTGTAATTGTTTTCCCTCTTGATTCTACATTTGCGACTCAGTTGGGGTTTTTAAAAAATTTTATTTTATGAAAATGGTAATTGTGAATTTCAGCTCGTTAGATTTTGTGCACAGGTATGAGAGTGGTCAGAGAGCAAAAAGGGGGAAATATAAAAAATTTTGTGAAAGGGATGATGTTCAAAACCACATCAAGATAGAACCCGGAAGCCATGATATTTAAAAATTCAACAAAAAATGGCAAATTCATCAGTTTTAAAGGTAATAGGTATTTAATTAACAGGGATAGAAGTGACATTTGCCAACAAAAATATAGGAAAATATAGGAATTTTCTGAAAAAAATATAGGAATTCGATGGAAAATATAGGAATTTTCTGCAAACAATATAGGAATTTTCTGCAAACAATATAGGAATTTTTCGAAATAATATAGGAATATTTTGAAAAAAAAAAAGGATATACAGGAATTTCGATAACAAAGCTCGCCAGTATGACATTTTTTTTCAAAATGCAATGCTACTATTCGATTAAAAACATGTAATTACACTACCTGACATAAGTGCAATACATACGCATAAATAAGTCTAAAAATACACACAAAATCAATTTTACAAACAGTAAAAGAGCGTAAAACTGTAATTTGTACTAAACATATTAAGGCATACTTCTTTAAAAATAAAAAAAAAATAGACGAAACTTTTTGTAGATGAACACAAATCTTTCTTAAAATAGTTGTGTCACTAATCTAATTTTTAATGAAAGATTTTGCATGATCCGATACTGCGATGGGCAAGCTGTGCAGTAGAATGAAATTTGTGAAGTTCTGTTCTAATTTATGTTATCACTTGACAATGCAGTAAAAGCCAAACTTAAAGTTTTATAAGTTGTTGAAACATGTGCTATGCTGAAATCAAAGTCACATGTCACAGTAATATCAGGGGTCAATCCAGGTTTCATTTTTTAAGTCTCCGTTAGGCGAAAAAGCAAAAAATTTTTTGTGAATTTTCTTTATTTTTGTGAAAAAGAAATTATTGTGAATTTCCTTTTCTTTTCTAGAAAAAAGTGTTCAGGTAAAAATTTAAATGTATGCAAATTAAAAATTTAAATGTATACTGTGTTTTTTTTTTCAGAAAAATCTCTGATATGATACTTTTTGACCATTTTCCCCCCCCTGAAAATCCTGACTTTTCAGTACCAAATTCGATCATAGTTGAAATCCACGATTTCCCATGACTTTGAAGGACACCCAGTAAAATATATATTTGATTTAGAAATATTTGGTCATTAAAGCAAAATAATCCAGACCTAAAAAAACTTGGTGGCCACCACTGTCCCAAAGTTTTAAAGTACAAAAAGTGAGGGGGGGGGGGTAGTTTTTACTACTTTCATAAAAAAAATTAATAAATAGAACCTTGCACTTGTTTACAAAAACATGCATTTTGGAAAATTTAAGTTAAAATAGGTTTTTAAATTACTTCAAAATAAATAAATGAGAAGTCGTTAGGAAACTGCATTTTAGTAATCAAAACCGTTTCTTTAAGTTCATACCAAGGCCTCCAAATCAATGAGGATCGAATGCAATTGTGCAGATAAAATTTCACTTTTCTAGAAACTAATGCAAGGCTCCCAACACATTTTAGTTTTAGAAAAGGGTAAAAGAGGACCAATTTCAATCAAAAAGAGGACTAAAGAGGACCAGTTGGGATTAAAAAGAGGATCTTGAGAGGACCATTCATTTAAACACAAGGAAACATCAAAAGGCAAATTAGCTGCCTGCTGCTAAATCCCTGAAAATAATTTGTTAATTAACCATAATACTGATTTTTAATGATACAATTCCTTTATCACCTTCTGCACAACTGATCTTTTTATCCATTGAATAATATTATTTACACAAACACTTGGATGGGAGGGGGGGGGGGAGGCACTTAGCGCAGCACTTAAGGCAGCCTCCATAGAACTAAATGGGCGTAATGATACATTTTGAATTGAACCAGGGATGCTGGTAGTCTCACTGAAGGATAGATGAAGCTGTGCTTCATCTTTCTATAGTTTAAAATTATTTTTGTGTTTTTCTGTATTGTAGTGCTTCTTTAATAGCATTTATATCCCTTCTCTACTGATATGAATCCATCACACACCAAACAGATCTACTGTATTGAAAGTTTCCCTAAAAAGTCTGAAATTCTCAATCACAAAGAGAAACAGATCACATGAGGCATAGTTTTGCAATTTTCATATTCAAAGTATATTTTCAAGAATCATAAAGCTTACATTAAAAAAAATAATCCATGATTGCAGGGCCATGAGTTCTTTGAACTTTTATGGGGGGGGGGGGAACAAATTCTCCCCTTTAGCAGGCATCATGCCGCCTGCCTTGTCTAGTGGTCAGAGAAGTCTGACTGCGATAGGAAGGTCCGGGTTCGAATCCCGGCTCGGGCATGGACGTACTTTATCTCTCCTGTCCTTGTCCCCTATAAATGGGTCCTTATGGCATGTGTGTACTGTAGAAGTCAGACTTCACACCAAATTACTCTACAGTTGGAAAAGTGAAGCAGTGCACCTCAAATTGCCAGCCTACTTGGCACACGACAACAACAGCAGCAGGCATCATGACAATGAAATGATGTACAAATTCAACTTCATATAATTACATAATTCAACTTTGTTTCATATACAGACGCTACTTTAAAATGTTATGTACTCAATTGTTTAAATTTAATACCCCTCCCCCTCCCACACAAAAAAACAGTAATAACCGAAAATAAGCTAATGATAATCAAAATTATGTTTGGAAAACTAAATAAGCTTGAATTAAACAACACAAAAAATATTAATTTTTTAGTTATTTAAGTAAAAATTTAATCGAGTTAATCTGACATAGCATGTCAAAATAACTTCTAATTGCCATAAATATAAAAATATTTATAAGATGCAAAACGATTGAAAGCTCAGAGAAGCAAATTTTCACGAACCAAGTTCAATGTTGGCATGCTTCCCATAAAATAAATTTATTTATTTTCTACTAAATTAAACCTAAAACATGCTAATCTAAGTTGGAATATGGGAAAATAACATTCGATTGGGAAAAATATTTTAATATTTACATGATTCAAAAAGATTGAAATTTCAAACATTAAAAGCAATTTTCCGCGAAGTCCGAGTAAGTTCAATGTTACCATGGTTTCCAAAATAATTCCTACGTTGATTATTGAAATTAAATGAAAAATAAGCTAATCTAAAGTAGTATATGTCAAAATAACTTCCAATTGTCAAAAACATCTAAATGTTTACAAGATGCAAAAGGATTGAAATTATTTTCCGCGAAGTCCAAATAAGCTCAATGTTGTTATTGTTTTCAAAATATTTCCTTCGTTAATTATTGAAATTAAACGAAAAATAAGCTAAACTAAGGTAGCATATGTCAAAATAACTTCCAATTGTGGAAAACATCAAAATATTTACAAGATGCAAAAGGATTGAAATTTCCAACGCGAGAAGCATTTTTCCGCGAAATCCGATTAAGTTCAATGTTGCCATGGCTTCCAAAATAATTCCTTCGTTAATTATTGAAATTAAACGAAAAATAAGCTAATCTATAGTAGCATATGTCAAAATAACTTCCAATTGTCAAAAACATCAAAATGTTTACAAGGTGCAAAAGGATTGAAACTATTTTCCGCGAATTCCGAATAAGCTCAATGTTGTTATGGTTTTCAAAATATTTCCTTCGTTAATTATTGAAATTAAACGAAAAATAAGCTAAACTAAGGTAGCATATGTCAAAATAACTTCCAATTGTGGAAAACATCAAAATATTTACAAGATGCAAAAGGATTGAAATTTCCAACGCGAGAAGCATTTTTCCGCGAAATCCGAGTAAGTTCAATGTTGCCATGGCTTCCAAATAATTCCTTCATTAATTATTGAAATTAAACGAAAAATAAGCTAATCTATAAAAACATATGTCAAAATAAATTCCAATTGTCAAAACATCAAAATGTTCACAAGATGCAAAAGGATTGAAATTTCAAACGCGAGATGCAATTTTCCGCGAAGTCCGAATAAGCTCAATGTTATTGTTATGGTTTCCAAAATATTTCCTTGGTTAACTATTGAAATTAAACGAAAAATAAGCCAATCTATAGAAACACACGTCAAAATAACTTCAAATTGCCAAAAACATCAAAATGTTCAGAAGATGCAAAAGGATTGAAATTTCAAACGCGAGATGCAATTTTCTGCGAAGTCCGAATAAGCTCAATGTTATTGTTATGGTTTCCAAAATATTTCCTTCGTTAATTATTAAAATCAAACGAAAAATAAGCTAAACTAAAGTAGCATATACTAAAATAACTTCTAATTGTGGAAAACATCAACATATTTACAAGATGCAAAAGGATTGAAATTTCAAAAGCGAGAAGCATTTTTCCGCGTCCGAGCCGAGTAAGTTCAATGTTGCCATGGTTTCAAAAATAATTCCTTCATTAATTATTGAAATTAAACGAAAAATAAGCTAAGCTAAGGTAAGCACATGTCAAAATCACTTTGGATTGTAAAAAGAATCAAAATATTAACAAGATGCAAAAGGATTGAAACCTCAATCACGAAAGCAATTTTTCGCGATAAATCATATCGAATATATATGTTCAGAAAATTGCACTAATGAAATTTTTTAAAAGAATTACAAGCCCCCCCCCCCCCCCAGAACTTCTCAAGGTTTTTCATGGGCGTACGAACTTTGTTTAACACGCGCTGCGGCGGCGTGCTTGGGAGAACAGTAACTTTTAACGAAATGAAAAACTTTTAAAATCTGATATTTAAGTAAAAACAATATAAAAGCGAACTAATCAGACCATAATGTTAAAAGTCTGAAGCGGACTTTACCATAAAACACGGACTTTGGCGGGAAAAGCGAACCATTTGGGAGCCCTGCACAGTAGGAAAGATAAAATGACGGCTGCACGTGGATCGCGGAAAAGGCGGTAGCCAAAAGTCGAGGGGAAAAGTAAAAAAAAAAAAAAAAGAATCGGAAACTGAAAATATAGGAAAATATAGGAATTATAGGAATTATAGGAACTTTTTCAGAAATATAGGAAAATATAGGAATATAGGAACGCTGCGATGCCTGAATTAAGTATAAGTAATAATTTTGTACAATTTGCTGCGTTGCACCATTTCTTGTAAGTGTTTATTCCTAAATAAATCTAAATTTTGAAAAAGAGGCAACAATTTCTAATCCCTGAGCCCTTGATCAAAAGGTTGAGGGAGCCAGAGGTCAATCTTGGCTGCATCACACAATAGTGTCAACTTTTCAAATTTTTTCAGAGAAAAATACATTTCTTTCATTAAAAACATTTGAGTTTATAGTGTTAAACGAGTGAGAACATAGATTTTAAAATTAGGTCTGTTTGTAAAGTAAAAATTTACAGCAGAGAGAAAAATCTAAAATTTCCTTATATGGTAGAACATACTTTTCATAGTAAGAATTGAAAATTAATTTATATATATGTATATATAAATGATTGGTTATCTTTTTCCTTGCATTGGAACCCAAAATTTGTTTTTAAAAACTTCCTAATAAATTTTGGAATCAAAAGAACAACTTGCAGCTGCCTCATTTAATCATGAAATCCCAAAACCTTTAACAGGCTGTATAGCATAAACCATTTCAGATTCATCATAAATATATTTTACACTTTTTTAAATGCATAAAAAAAAGGAGCCATGCCAAGTTTCAATAAAATTCGAGACTGTGGGAGCTAAGCCACATTTTTTCATTGACTTTTGCATTTTTTGTAAAATAAATTAAATAAATAAAGATACGATAGAAATGATAAATAAATATAAGCAGATATAAGGTAGCATATAGCAAAAAACCACCCAACATTAAAAATAATTAAAATTCTTGCAGGATGCAAAAAGATTGAAATCTCAAACAAGGGATACTTTCGGCACAACACCTATTTGACGTCGTTGGCACGATTCCAAAGCATACCTTTTAGGCAGATATCGCGGAAGATGAAGATTCGAGGGGGGGGGGGGAAATAGAAAGAATACGAAATCGGGGATAAAAATATTTAAAAAATCTTATTTTTTTCGGTTTTTTGAGAGAAAAAAGGCAAACAAAGGGGGGAAAGGAGGAAAGGTTTTAGAAGTCAACAGAAAAAGCCGGAAAAATATCTCTGTGTGTAGCATGCGCATACACTTGCGAAAAAGTGTGATGGGGAAATTTTTGCCTGGATTTTAGGTTGTCATAAAATCTGAACTAAAATAATTCAAAAGCTCGTGCTTCATGATTCCATATCAAAAATACTAGTTAAGGCTTAACTCAAGCAGATTTAACATTGAAAACAGTGGGGATTTTGCTTAAAATTGTGTTTCTTTTCAAGAAAAACACCTACATAAAATGAATGTAAATAGCAAAACCAGAGTTTGAAAATATCATATTTTTAAAAATTTTGAAAATATCCGATACTTTGATATATATTAGATATTTGGATATATGTATCCGATATATTCAATTAGCACCAACTAAAGTCTTCACAATAGCAAATGCATCCTCAAATCCCTTTTTTTCCTTATATTATAATTACAATATGCAGACTCAAAAATAAGTTATTTATATCTAACTAGCTGCGTTGCCCGGCTTTGCCCGGTCTACCTTGAAAAAAAAACATTGCGTCAAGTGAAGTATCTTCAATAACCAGGATTAAATGAAAGAAAAAAAAAACCATCATGCAAAATTTTCTCGCCAAAGAATGACGACAGATACTAAAATACTTTTAAGGAATTAAAATGAAATGAGAAAGATGGATTTAAAAGGCGTAACCATGGAAACACAAAATAAAATAAGTTTAAGAATTGAAAATGAGAAAGATGGAAATAAACAATGGATTCAAAAAGCGTTACCGTGGAAACGCAAAATAAAATGGTTAAAAATTTGAATAGAGAACAGATTTTTGAACTTCATTTAATTCGCTTGTAAACTTTTTTTCTAATGGAGATAGAGGATTAAACTTTCGACCTTAGGTCGAGTTAGATCTGGAGTAGAAAAAGCCGCTCTATTCAGTGGTGTCAAAAAGAAAACTGTGGGACAATTCCTTCACTTTTTATTAATAGATTTAATGAAGAAAGTAGTGCCTAAATTTCAGCTAAGCCTAAATAAATTCGAGCTAAAAAAGCAAATAACTCCCGCTGTAATGAGGTTAGAGCATTGAAATAAACTGCGTAGAACGCGAGAAATTCTACTCTTTTCAACAATATGTAATGTTAATATGTGCAAGTAATTTTTTACCCCAATATTCGGGAATTTATGTGAAAATTGGGTCGAAATTAGAATAAAAGAAGAACTATTCATCGAATTATTTTCGAACTGGTCTGCAAACCTTCTCAGAACTTAAAGGAACAAACTGTGAAAATTTCAGCAAAATCAGCCTAGTAGTTCTCGAGTTTTGCGAGTTCAAACACACAGACGCTTTTTGGGGACTTCATTTCATACTATGTAGAGATATTTCATTTTATATTTCTATCTATTTTAATGGAGTTAACTTAGCATTAGCTGTTTTACTCGCTTTTCTTCTGTTAGCTACTTGTACAGTTAGATGATTCATCAGAAATAAGTAATAAATATGCATTAGTCGGTGCACAGTCATAAAACATTTACTTTTGTTCTGAACAATGTTTAACATTTAATTAGCAGGGGTAGAAGTGACCGACTTGTCACATATAGGACATTTTCCGCAAAAAATATAGGACAAATATAGAACACATTATATGAATAATTTTGCTATGAAAAAAGAAATAATACAGATCGTATATTATTTATTTATTCTTATCATTGATTTTGTTTTAAAAAAAACCTCAAATAAAATTATTCCTTACATCTGAAATGACTTCCCTGTAGTTGAAAGAATAATTTTTGAAAAAAACAGTGTACTTTACAGACTAAATAATTAAACAAAATTTGAACAAAGAAAATTTTTATTTTTTCTTCCTCACTCATGACCCAAGTACTAATTCCACTGTTCTTTGATTTTATATCTAAACTGAACCCTTTACCACTTGTATTAAGAACAAACAGAGCTTGAGAAGGATCTTTTGACATTTTTCAGAGTCTTCTTTATGCTTTATTCTTTTAGCATGCTGCCTCAATTACGAAAATCCACTATTGCTTATGGGCACTGAACAGTGGCAAAAATGGCAAAAAGCGGTAAAATCATCTTTTCCTTTAGAGCACCATGCACCAAAATTTGTAGAATTAATGTCCTCCTGGTTCAACAACAACAAAAAACGGGAATATAGGAAATATAAGACAGTTTTCAAAAATATAGGAAATATAGGACGATTTTGATGCTTTTCTTGAAAATATAGGAAATATAGGATATATAGGACTACTTCGACCCCTGAATTAGGCACCTTTAATATGAATTCAAACTGTTACATTACTCATAATTTTATGAATATAAAATACAAGTAAAAAAGGAATATTGTACAGTCAAACCCCGTTAACACGAACTCGCTTAGCGCGAAATAAATGCCATTCCCGGTCAGATGCAGCTACAAATTAGTGTTAAATCAATCGCTTAACACGAAGAGGATTTAGACGAAATCTCACATAATACGAAGAAGATTTTTTTGTCTTGAAGAAAAAAGGGAAAAGAAAAGAGAAAATCCCTATACATTTACATGAAATTACTTTTGAAAGTCGAAAGATCTGCGCTCAAACGCAAGCGACATAGATGGCAGAGAGAAAAATCCTCTCCTTGTGTACGAAAATCTGGAAAACCACGTTGCTTCAAGAAAGTACACATTTTAGCTGTCGACTACGACAGTAAAAAAGATTGGATGAAAAGTGAAATCTTCAACAAGTGGCTAACAAACCTAGACACAAAATTTCATCGTGAAAAAAAAAAAGTCTAATTCTGGACACCTGTTCTGTGCTCATGCAGAGGTTTAAGATCTAAAAGCCATCAAGTGTTTTTTTACCGTGAACACTACAGCGAAAATGCAGTCTTGCGATCAAGGAAAAATCAGATGTTTAAAAATGCACTGTCGTAGAGAAATGGACCGAAAGTCATTGCCTGTTTGGAACTACTTGTTTTTCTTACTTAAACTCTTAATTTAAATGCTTGGGGATACATTTTTGTACAAAGGTACTTTGGTTCCTATATCTTCTGAGACCCAAACACAAAAAAATTTGTCTGCTTAAACAAAAACCGATGAACGTCGAAATCGGTTAACCCGAAATATTTTGAAGTCCTCGTAGAGTTCGTGTTAACGAGGTTTGACTGTATTACTTTGTCATATTATTGATGTAATACATCATAAAAATCTAGCACATAACTTTTTGTTTATTTTTAATAATAAATAAACAATATTACTATGATTACTATACATTTTATATTAGAAATACCGTAACTGAAAAATAAATATCGAAAATATCAAAATATCTTGATATTTTCAAAATAAATATTGGATATATATCGGATGTATATATATCATGATATATATCCACTGATATATATCTGCAAACTTTGAGCAAAACATTCAAAACTTGGAGATTACTCATTCCCATCATTTAAGATTGATACGAAATAAAAGTACCATAACAGTGTACGCTGTAGATATAATCTTTAAGATAGGTGAATAGGTTCATATTGGCCATAAAACCAGATCTTCATTACCGCTTCCCTATTGACCATTTCTTTTTTATGGATGTGCCTTATAATAAATAATATAGAAAACCACCCTCCATTTCCATTCCAGTCCATTTGCAGAAACGAGAAACACAATGAGTAGGGTTCCGTTGCAAATTCCAGATTGCGAAACACACAATTTGAATTCGAGAAACTCAAATGATTGCCAGGAGCTGTGGATGCTAGATATTTTTATTTTATTTATTTACTAGCCGCCTGCGGCGACCAGCTCTTACGCCATTCGCCTTTCTGTGCAAGCAGCCACCTACGGCGACTGTTTGGCTAACTTGTCATTTACCTTTTTACTTCAAGTTTGCCGCCTTCGGCGGTTGTTTAAATAAATTTGGCAGCAGTATTAATCAATCCATCTCTATCTTTTTTTTTTTTTTTTGTGCCATTCACATTTTTATGCCAAGATTGCAGCCTTCGGCGCTTATCTACCTTTACAATCTATCTCTACATTTTCTTATCCATCTCTATTTATTTTGACCTCCCCGCCCATTTCCTAATAAAAACAAAGATAACTCAAAAAATAGCTTTTTTTTTATTTAAGTAGAGCAAAAAAAAAAAAGGTCAAATTCCCCGTAGTGTGCAAAAAGTAGCGTTTGACAAAGATAAAAAAAATCTCGCTGTTTTTATTGAATTAATGCGCACAACTATGAAATGTAACGTAATATAGATACAGCGAAAGGTCCAGCTTGGGGGGGGGGGATGGAAAAAGAAATAAATGCAATCCCTAAATAAAACAAAAAAAGGAAAGGAAAAAAGCAAGAGCTCTGCCGGAAAAACATGTAGTCATCACTTCATAAAATGTAGAAGTAAGCTATATAGTAAAAAAAAAAGATTAACGTTTTGTTTGCGATTAAGATTCCATCCCAAATATCGAATCGAAACCCAAGTAGTGACGTCAGAAACATGAAAGATTGAAGAACGCTTTTTTTCGACCGATGCGTGGAAAGACATGATGTGTTCAGCATTAAAAAAATTGTAAAAAAAAAAAAAAACTATTGCGTATTTTTAAGAACTTTTTTCTTCTGAAGAGGGCGAAATGTTTTTACTATTACCAACTTCAATTTTACAAATGAGGCTTTGATACTTCTCGCAGGATGATATTAGAAAAAAATAAAACGCAGGAAAAAATGCAAATTAAAGGTTTTTCAAAAATTCATAAAAAATACAAAAACTGCTCTATCTTCAAAATTTTTTCATTCATCATATTTAAAATTAAGTTTTCTACACTATAGTACAAAAAAAATATTTGTGTGGTGTGATTGGTTCGGGGTCTGTGAGGAAAAACGTACTAAAAAGTGCAAAAAAAAAACACATAAAACATTAAATAACTTTTTTCTAATTAAAATTTCAAAAATCGAAGCCCGAGGTGCACATCTTCGGCAAAAACTGCAACTGTGTACCAAATTTCATCTTTCTAGGCCTCACCGTTTTCCCTGGAAGCGCCCCACACACACACACACAAACATCTTATTTTATTATATGTATAGATTTATTTACTAGCTGCGTTGCCCGGCTTTGCCCGGTCCTACTTGAAAATAAAAATTGTGTCAAGTGACGTATATTCAACAATCAGGCGTAAAAAATAAATTAAAAAAAACATTCCCTTCCAAACAATGACGGCAAATATTAAAATACTTTTATGAAATTAAATCCAGAAAAATGGATTTAAAATGCACAACCATGGAAACACAAAATAAAATAAGTTTAAGGAATTAAAATGCAAAAATAAAATGGTTCACAATTTGAATGAAATCAAGATTTCTGAAACTTGATTTAAAAAGGCTTGTAACTTTTTTTCCTTTAGAGATAAAAGCTTTTTTTTTTGACCATAGGTTGAGTTAATTCTGGAGTAAAAAAGGTCGCTTTTTCCAATGACGTCAAAAAGAAAGCTGTGGGACCATTCCTTCACTTTTTATTGATGGATTTAGTGAAAAAAATAGTGCCTAAATTTCAACTAAGCCTAAAAGAATTCGAGCTAAAAACGTAAAAAACTCCCGTCGCAATTAAGGTAGAGCATTGGAACAAATTGCGTAGAACGCAGAAAATTCTACCCTTTCGAACGATATGTCATATTACTATTTGCAAGTCATTTTTCACCGCGATATTCGGGAATTTATGTGAAAATTGGGCCTAAATTGGAATAAAAAAGGAACTATTCATCGAATTGTTTGCGAACTGGTCTGCAAACCTTCTCAGGACTTAAAGGAACAAACTGGGAAAATTTCAGCGCAATCGGCTGGGTAGTTCTCGAGTTTTACGAGTTCAAACAAACAGACGCTTTTTGGAGACTTCATTTTATACTATGTAGAGATTTTTGCAGAGCGAATACCCGTAAGAAAATAAATGTAAAGAAGAACATTTTAAGACTTCCGTTCTGTTTGGAACTAAATATTTGCGTAGTGGGACAAAAGTTTGAAAATTGAACCACCTACCTCTCTGTAAAGGTGAACTTGACAATCACTTCCACTCAAAAGCCAAACTATTTCCTTGGTGCCGTCGATGAACAGCCTGAAAGATTTACAAAAATTAATCTTGAAGAAATGAAAATTTCCAGAGAGTCTGAGGTGGTGGGAAAAAAAATTCTCCAGTTTTTTCTGGAAAAAAAATGGAAAAATTGATTTTTTTCAAATTAAAATGTAATTAATAGCCATATTTTCTTCATGTACGTTTTTCTTTATGACACAAATCTATTTAAAAAATTTGGCCAGCAGCTTTCTTGTTCAGAACACCAAAAAATATCTAAATTAGTCGAATCACCAGTCAACTATTCATTTTAAGTAACATGAGAATTTTTTAAATAATTAAATGTGTTGACTGAAATTTGCTTTTGCTTTTTTCTTTTAGTAAACACACACACATTAAATGAAAATATACTTAAACTTGTACTTTTAAATTTCCACTAATTGATGTTATAGATATATTAATTGTACTCTGTAGATACATTTACAGCGTTAATGAATAAAGTAGCCAAGAATGCTTTAGCGTACAAGGACTTTAAACTGTCATTATCAAAAGTTAGTTTTCAAAAGTGATTTTGAACACAAAAACTTTTGAAACAAATAAAACATTAAAATTTAAATATTCTAATAAAAGTTTGAATTTTTCAAATTTTCCCCGAGTGAAAATAAACCCAATTGAAAAAAAAAAAAGAAAAAAAAAAAGAATACCTTCAATAAAAAAATTTTATACTTGGACAAATTGCAAAAAATAAGTTTTTCTTTTAAAAAAACGTGCTTTTTAGTGGTTAACTTCAAAAGAATATAAAGATTCTCGAGAACTCTTTTTGTTTTTGTGTTTCTGGAAAGGTCTCTGTGCCAAGCAATCAGTTTTTTGTAACTAGTGGTACCCGCAAGGCTTTGCCCGTAATAGAAAAATTAAAAGGTCTTTTGGTTTGCCTGTATATTTACAAATAATGTATAATAAATTTTCTCGCCAACTGGTTTGTGCCCATGTCACGGTTCCAAGTTATGATAATTTCCCATTTCGCCAATTGGCTTGTGCCCATGTTACAGTTCCATGCTATGATAATTTCGTAATTTATGATAGTTTTTTTCTTAAAATTGGAATAGAAAAAGAACCACATCGAATTTTCGAAACATCGCTTCGAGGTGCACACCCCCATGCTACAAACTAACTTTGTGCCAAATTCCATGAAAATCGGCCGAACGGTCTAGGCACTATGCGCGTCACAGACATCCTACAGACATCCAGACATCCTCCGGACAGAGAGACTTTCTGCTTTATTATTAGGAAAGATAAAGAAGATTAGTTGAATGAATCGGTTACACTCCGTAGAATAATTTGAATGGTATCAGGGAAGCGAAAGAAAATTTTGGATCCTCTTAAAAAAAAAAAAACTTGATTTTACATGAGGATGGTTACTGCTAGAAATGGGGACAGTAAGGGACAGTCCTTTTTTCGACATTAAACCAGGAACCCATAGGATAGTGTCATAACGATGCAGATGGATGTCCATCCATATGCATATGGCAGGGGTAGAAGTAGTCCTATATATCCTATATTTCCAAAAAAAGCGTCAAAAGTGTCCTGTATTTCCTATATTTTTGCCAATTGTCCTATATTTCCTATATTCCCATAGTTTGTCTAGGCGCTGTGCGCGTCACAGAGATCCAGACAGAGACTTTCAGCTTTATTATTAGTAGAGACAATGCCAGGGTGCAAAATGAGGTGAAGAAAGGAGTACTCACTCTGCATGAGTCAGATGAAAGGGCACGAAGTCGAGATAGATGCTCAGACATTCCTCTGAAAAACATTTCAAAGGCGAGAGTCAATCACGGGCACGTCTTTCATATAAAACAAAACAGGGTAAATGACTAAAGATGAACTTGGTTAAGATTTCTTTTTTTAATTTTTACTTGGATTGTTGCTGAACTGTGGTGTTGCAGTATTAGTTCATGGGGGAGAAATATTCTCAGGGTGTCAGAACTCAGAAAGTGTACTGTTATAGAATGTCAGCTATCAGGGGTGCCTACTTGGAAAAATTGTTGGGGGGGGGGGGAGGCGGATGTCACCGTGGTATAGAAAGCATGTTAAGGGGATGCAGTACCGAAAAAATGTGAAATTTTCTTTAAATTGTCGATTTGTATATTTTAGTCTTAAAATGATCTTTCAACTGTTTTCTTTGTATGTTCTAAATCTTATTCTGAAATATTAAAAGGGAAAAAAGTTATAACCGATTTCGTAACATCATGTCTGCTGTGATCCCTTTCAATTTCCTCCGGTAGTTCACATCCATTGAAAACTTTAAATGCGTTTTTCTCAGTTTCTAATTTTTACATGTTTTGGTGTATTTAAAGTGCAAAGGCTTTTTTTGTATTAAAGATAGCAATTTGAAATTTTTTGCACATGTTTATAAGTATTTGCTTCACATAATTGGGTATTTTTGAAACTCTAAGTGAAACAGTTTTTTTTTAAATCAAACTTTAAAATAAGAGATTTTTTCCAATTTTTTAGACATACTGTATAAAAAAAATCATAAATATTTTTCTATAGCTCTGATATTTTAAAAAAATGCCTAGTTTTATGTAAAAGTGTTTGAATAGTATTTTTAAAAAAGAATGGATTCGATACGACAAAAATTGTAGAAGGAGATAGCTTTTTTTTAAAAATTTCAAAAATTTCAAAAATTTAAATTTTATATTAAATAATGAATTAACACAGCTTTTTTTGCTAAAATGTTTTATTGTATTAAATCATAAACATAAAATAATAAAAAGTTTTGAGTTATAATGAATATAAAATTTTTTTTTGATGTTTGCTACTGCGTCCCCTTAAAGCACGAAGCCCCTCCCTCCCCCGAAAAAAAATTCAGATTTTTGTGCCTTGAAAATGCCATCTTACATATTTTCTGGTATGTATAATTTATACAAACAAACAATATGTGACATGGCGTTTTCAAAGCAAAACAATCTAAAAATTGGTACACAAATTTTCTGCTTCAATTAGATCATGTCACTTGCCTTAAGTGAGGGACAGTTTTACAATTCCATTTTGTAGGGAGCCCTGAAGTGCCATAGCTAGGCTACTGCACTATACAAGGTACTGCCCTTGACTTGCATGGAAAGGAACTCCCAGTGGCACCAATTTATAACAACTATTGGGGGGAGGGTGCCATAACGGGGGCCTTGCCAGGAGAAATTTTCTAAAATTTGAGATAAAAAATAGTGAGTTTTAAAGGTTAAGCATTTTAGAGTCACATGATCAACATTAGAGCCTCAAAAACTCGACTCTCGGTAAATCGACACTCTGAGAAACTCGACGAGTCGACACATTTTTTGGCTTTGAAAAAAAAACATGCATGGTTATTTCTTAAAAAGCTAATTTAATTTACAGTAATAATTATGCTTTTAGTCTATTACAAACAGGGTTGGCCAGATTGGACCAAATTGAGTTGCACCCAATGGGTTTTTTTTGAAAAAACCCATATAAAAAAACCCATTATTTAACCCACTTTTGGGTTTTTTAAAATTTTCTGAGAAGTTTTTTAAAACAATAATTAATTTAAATACTTTTACAATTTAAACTTCTTTTTTATTTGTTCTTCACCACAGACAATGGACATAAAAAAGGAATTTTGAACTTTAATGGTATTTCTTAACTCTTATCGGCATTAAAAAAAATACTTCAAAGATTTTAAATAAATATATTTAACTTTTTTCTTTAACTGGTCAATAAATAACTCAATTTATCTGGACTAAGTCCTGTCACGTCTTATTTTCTCGATATTTGTAGATTGCACAGAGGAAACTACGCTAGCTATAAGGCTTTCATGTGAATTATTTTCTGCAAACCAACATGTCACAAATCTCAAATAAACAACGTATATTTTTTAGAAATTAACAGGTTTTACAAACGGTCGAACAGAAAATAGAATAGGATGTACAGTATTTTCATTATCTTACAAAAAGTTTAATATTTGTTACTCTGTACACAGAAATAGAAAAACAGGCAACATAAAATTCAAAGAAATGTCTTGATTAAGTTGGAATTCAGTAAAAAGGGAGTTAAACTACTTTGACGTTCTACAGTAGTTTTGCATAACAAAATGAAATACAATAAAGTAAAATGCTAATAAAAAAAGTAGTAATTAAAAACGAACAATAGATTTTATCACTCGAGAAGTAACTTTGCCCTAACTGTTGGTAATCATGGAAACTAAAAAATCTTAAACTTCACCATTCTTGGGTTTCGTCGTCTTTTTTACTTTTCTTCAGAAAACACTGAATTTTCCAGTATTTTTACCCCAAGACATTTTTTGTGCTTTGTCCATATACTTATACTACAATATGCTACAAGCACCCCATTTTCCCTAAAGAAAAAGACAAAAAAAAAAAAAAAAACACATTTCTTTTTAAAAAAACCCAGCTTTAGTTGGGTTTTTTGGGGTTTTATTTAAAAAAACCCAAAAAATCCTGGGTCCATGGGCTTTTTTTAAAAAACCCAGGTTTTTGCCAACCCTGATTACAAAGCAGTGAATATATAGCTCTGAAAAGATTGAAATGATATTTAAATAAATCTAAACTATCATTAAAAGAATAAAGCATAAAAGATTGTTGTCGCACTTTGATTACTATAAGTGAAATAATCAATTTGAGCTTGCTTTGAATAAGGCTCAGAGTTCATTAAATAAAAATAATGTCTCAAAATTAATGCTTTAATAGAGTTAAAAAAGTTAATACAGATTACTTGATTAACTCTAATAATTGAAGAAAACTATCACGTCCTCCACCACTCGTTTTCAATTAACCTGCTTACTACCACAATAGTTATTTGTTTTAATTCATTACTGAATGTATTTTACAATGTAACTTTCTTCAAACAAGGAAAGTAAAAAATACCAACATAATTTTATGATTTTAGAAACCATAATATGACAAATAATGTTCTTAAATTATTGAGGGGACTCTGCCCCCCAAAACAAACTATTGAGGGGGCTCGGGCCCCCTCAAGCCCTATGGAGTCGGCGCCACTGTCAGCTAAGAGTTATATGTTTATTTCAAAAAAATTGGAATACACTGGCCAAGAAAATTATGATGTTCAGTTTACTGGTTAGTTTTTGCTGTCTAAATAAATTAAGTTATATATTTAAGTTAAAAAATTTTTCTTCCTAATTGTTCAATTTTAATGATGTACCGCTATTGATGATACCGTTTTTACGCCATCACGCACCAGTTGTGAAAACGAACTTAGTGTGAGTTTTGTAGCCAGAAAGAACATTAAATTTAGATTTTAGATCAATAGTTAGTGTGATTTCTTTTAATTTTGAGTTTTGTCACTTTCCTTGCCAGGGTACAATACCAAAGGCATTATTTTAAAGATTTTGTTCATTACTTTTGGCGAAAAATAAACAGTCTAAATGTGAGCTGTCTGCTTTCCAAATAAATTGGTTTATTCTTTTTCTCATTAAGCATTTTAAAGCACAGTTGTGTTCACATTAAAACCAAAAAAAAAAGAAAATTTATTTTAGCATGGTAAATTGCAGTAGAATGAATAGTATTTTCTTCGGGTGATTTTTTTTTCTTTTTTTCTTTTTTAATGCTTTCTTAATACTTCCGAAAACTACAAAAGCACAGCATCATTTTTTTTTCTCACCGCTTTACCGATATCAGCGTGAAAATAAACAATGAAAAGAAACAAACAATTCACGTACTGGATGTTTTTTTTTTTAAATTACCCTTAAAAGATTTTGGATTTTTGAATCACTGTTGTAAAGCGCAAATGCTTTGCACGCGTCAGCTAGTCTTCACTAAAATGGAAAAAAGAAATAATGTAAAGACACACAGCAGAAGTGAAACTTCCATCTTTTCTTTTTTACATATTCTGAACTGTCACTTTTTCTGTCCTACCAGGTTCTTGTTCCTTCCTGCGCCTGACTCAGGCATATTCACAATAGTATTTAATAAAGAAAACAAATTATATGTTGTACTCTAATCATATATTCAAATAGGTAAATCATTTGTGCATAGCGATACAATCTCGAAAGGCCAAGGTCACTCTGACGTCATACTTATCCTTCCCACAATTCCCTTCTTCTCCCTTCAATAGGTTGTTCTTTGTTCTCTAGATGTAGTGTGTGTGTATCTGTTTTGTGCCGTATGGAATATATTTTATAATATGTGTACATTTTTAGTTTCAGTCATTCCTAATTAAATCTTTACGTGTTGTTCGTCTACTCGTCTATTGACTGTTCTTCATGCGTTCAGAAAACTCAACTATCACACCGCTGCCTATCGAGATAAGAAAAGGTAAGCCAACCTTTCCTTCCAACATTATAAAAAACCCAACAAGAAATCTAAACAATACTCAAAATCAATTTAATTTTTGCCTAAAACAATGAAAAAAAATAGTAATTATGAAATTAAGTTTCCATATTAAAGTTAAAAAACTAATGCTGAACTTAAGTAATGTATATTACCCTATCTAGTTTTGCTTCAAACAAAAAGAAAAAATGAAATGAAAGCACTCACGTGCTATGTCGTCCAAATCTCCTTCGCTGCTAGGCTCCCAGGAGGAATAAATGTTGAAGTACTGGCTCTGCTTCCCATCAATGTCGGACTGAAAATTCAAACATGCACCGTTACGCACGTTTCAGTGAAAACACAATAATTCATTAGCAAGTCTTCCTTAAATTAAGGAACTTTGGAAGAAGTTCATATGTAAACTACAGTAGAAGACCGTTATAACGCACACCTTGGGACCAGAGCTTTTGCGTTATACAGGTTTTGGCGTTATATAGGTCATTTCACAAATTTTCAAACTAATATTCAGAATATATCTATATATAAGCACTTCATAATGCGTTTTATCTGCACTGAGTATTAAAGCACCAATATTACAATCAGTTATTCACAAATAAATATGTTTCACAATAAAAAAAAAGTGCATTATCCTACACTTCTGCTAGCTTCATGGTTTGCATAACAGCTGCATTTTCCAGAGCCATCTGATATTTTCTCTTTACTGTGAATATTAATTTTCATTTAAAAGCTTTGAATTAATATGGAAAGATGAAAAACTGTTTCAAAATTTAATTTTCCTAACCATTTTTATGTTAGCAAGGCAAAACAAAGGGATTTTTTAAACTTCAAAACCTATTATTTACTTCTGAAAAGTTGTGTGGTTTATAGAGAATTGCGTTATATAAGTCGGCATTATAAAGGTATTCTACTGTACTTACGGCATCTCGCCTGCTGACAGAATTCACTTTAAAATAATGATGCACAGTGCACAGTTCATATTGATGCTATAGGTATTGAATGAAAAACTCTTCATACTCCCCAGCAACGGTAAGATAATAAATTCCACAAATAACAGTATGATAGACAACTGTTGCTTTGAAGCGACAATATGTTGGTTGATAGTAAAATATGTTCAGTTTGCAGCGCCACTTACCCAGTAATAACGCTCAAGTCATATCAAAATACAAGTCATTTTCAAAATTTGAGATACAGTTCGTAATATTTTGTGGTTTATCAAAAATAATTTTTCTCACTATAAAATGATAAAAGTTTTTGAAATTGACATTTTAAGTATCGACTGAGATCTGCTGATGTAAACTGCAGAACTCGTTTAGTTAATTTTTTGGTTTTAAATGTTTAATACAATTTGTAAAGTGCACATGAGACAAAGTGAAATAGTTCATATAATTTACGTATTCATCCATTTGTTAAATCACTAATGTATTTGTTTATTCATTCATTTAAATTCCTTCATTTAATAATAACTCATTTAGCCATTCATTTGCTCATTTTCTTATTTGTTTGCTATTTTATGCAATCACTCATCTTTTACAAAGTGAAAATTTTCTTTTTTTTAAGGTACCATTTGACTGCGAAAAAAGAAACTGATAGTTCAAAGCAGATTTTATCGTAACATATTTTGTTCTTTCTTTATGCACTATCATCGTCCAAAAAATTTCGAATTTGTTCATTATAATAAGCTATTTTATGAATTTCACTTCACCCCTACCTGGCTAAAGGTTAGTGAATTACTCGGTAGTGTTTACACTAGAGGGAAAAAAAGGGCAGAAGGCTGGTCTTTGAAAAAGGTCATTTTCTCCGCATCACCCCACTCTCTTAGCGTTATGCACCCGCCCCCCCCCCAAAAAAAATAGAGGAGAAATAACAATTTAAACACCTTGTAAAAATTCAACCTGTAGTCTGCAACCCCTACCCCCTATGACCACTACCGACTTCAGTACTAAATAGTATCAGGATTTCCTCCTGAAATGCACTCGTCTTTAGAACAGGGTAAGCTTGACCCCCCCTCCCCTCCAACTGCCAAGTGAGCACATTTTCCACCACTCCTTAGGAGCATTTAGCCAATGCGGAAATTTGGCTTTAGGCGTTTTTCAACATCCTTTCAGGTCACGATCTTGACTACTTACAATGTGAGAGACTACTTATTATGCATGTGTGCTCGTCCCATTCTTCAGTGACCAGGGTCTGACTAAGACTTTTGAGGGTAATGGGCACTGATTTTATTTGGTGCCCCAACTAGTGGCAAACATTGTCAAAGTCACAGCTAAACTTATCAGAGCTACACTACACTACACATTAATAAAATACAGTTAGCTCTCTGTTTAACGACTTCCAAGGGACCACAAAAAATTGTCCTTAAGTAGAAATCGTCCTTAAATAGAATGGTACTAACACTATAGTGGACCATCTGGGACAGTGAAAAACCATCTTTAAATAGAAAAAGTCGTTAAATAGAGCGTCGTTAAACAGAGATCCTACTGTATCTTGATGCTCAAGTATTGACTGCAACCATAATAATATAAGAGGTTGTCAAAGTTTTGCCTGATAACAATAGAACATAAATACCAAAGATATCTATTGTAACGAATAAAAAACGCAATAAAATATGTTAAGCCAGGAGAGGTTTTGAGATTTGTGAAAGAAGTTATAATTTTAAATCAATTTTCGGCAAGACTATTTGCTTGTTCTAGGATGCAACTTGAAATGGCTCCATTTGAAAAAAATTTATCTACAGATTTGGAGCACCCCAAATGATGGCCAGATTGGACCCAACTGGGTTGGACCCAATGGGTTTTTTTTTGAAAAAACCCATTTAAAAAAAACCCATTATTTAGCCCACTTTTGAGTTTTTTAAAATTTTCTGAGGAGCTTTTAAAAAAAATTAATTTAAATACTTTCAATTTAAACTTCTTTTTTATTTGTTCTTCACCACAGACAATGGACAAAAAAAATTAATTTTGAACTTTAATAGTATTTCTTAACTCATAAGGGCATTAAAAAATACTTCAAAGATTTAAAAAATATATATTTATCTTTTTTCTTTAACTGGTCAATAAATAACTCAAATTTTCTTGACTAATTCCTGTCACGTCTCATTTTCTCAATGTTTGTAGATTGTACAGAGGAAACTACTGTAGATAAAAGGCTTTCATGTGAATTATTTTCTGCAAACCAACACGTCGCAAATCTCGAATAAACAAGGTATTTTTTTAGAAATTAGCAGGTTTTACAAACGGTCGGACAGAAAACAGAACAGGATGTACAGTATTTTCATTATCTTACGAAAAAGTTTAATATTTCTTACTCTGTACACAGAAATAGAAAAACAGGCAACATAAAATTCAAAGAAATGACTTGATTAGCTGGAATTCAGTAAATAGGGATTTTTAAACTACTTGAGGTTCCACAGTAGTTTTGCATAACAAAATGAAATACAATTAAGTAAAATGCAAAAAACAAAAAAAAAAAAAAAATGTAGTAATTAAAAACGAACAATAGATTCTATCACTCCAGAAGTAACTTTGCCTTAACTGTTGGTAATCATGGAAAACTAAAAAATCTGAAACTTCACCGTTCTTGGGTTTCGTTGTCTTTTATACTTTTCTTCAGAAAACTCTGAATTTCAACTAGTTTTCCAGCTTTTTTTACCCCAAGGCAATTTTTGCGCTTTGTTTATATACTTACGCTACAATATGCTACAAGTACCCCACATTTTTCCTAAAAAAAGACAAAAAAAAAAAAAAAAAACATTTCTTTTAAAAAGACTCAGCTTTAGTTGGGGGTTTTTTGGGTTTTATTTTAAAAAACCCAAAAAACCCTGGGTCCATGGGCTTTTTTAAAAAAACCCAGGTTTTTGACAACCCTGAATGATGGTGCCCATTCCTTAAACTGGCCCTCTCAGTGACTCATTCACACAAAGGAGAATAAACACATTCACGCAAAATAAACGAAACTGAATCACCTTTCCGAACGTGATTCCCACCACGAAATCACGAGCATGACGGGCTTGGTCGAACGCATCCACCGATATTATTTCTGCCTGCCCTGAAACATTGGGAAAGGAAACATGTTATTCAATAAATTTTTAGTTAATTTACACCCTTGTGCGAATTTACGGAACCAAGTCAATATTTTTTTTTACAAAATCACCTTTATTTACATCATCTATATATATATATGAATGTTTGTCTGTATGTCATCCATGAACTCAAAAACTACCCGGCAGATTCGGCTGAAACTTTCACCGTTTGTTACTTTTGGTACTGGGAATGTTTATAGACCGGTTCGAAAAAAATCCGATCGATCGTTCCTTTTTGGTTCCAATTTAAGTCACAATCCATTGGATAAATAAATAAAATGATCGGCTGCAGAAATGAATTCGCGCGAAAGATCTCATTGATAAGAAGTTAGCATTTTTCTTGAGTTTGAACAAATAAATTTATTGTTTTATGGCTTTTCATGCAACGGGGGGATTTAAAACTTTTTCTATTTGATATTTTTAGTCTTGCAAACTGCGTGAGTACAAAATTTGAGTAGAGTCACTGGATACCTGGACCAATTATTATGAAAATGGCTATAGATATGTATTTTTCCACGGAGAAGGTGCATCATATGCTCATTGAAGCCACCAGGTGGCACTGCAGAGTAGCCACTTCTGCCCCGTTCAACCGATTGTCATCAAAATCAGTAGAATGATGGATTTTTTTGTTGGCGTAGCAACGCGCGTCGGGTACAGTTAGTTTAATTATAAAATTAAAATCACCACTTAGTATGCCCCCTCCCCCTTTTTGTCCAGCACCATTTTCACTCTACTGGACACAGAGTCCACTAGAGTTTTGCACTTTTCTTTGAATTCTTGATCTCTAAACGATCTTTTTAGCAAAGCACAAATCATTTTTTCTTTTGTTGTGCTGTCAGATTTTCACTCAATGCCACTCTTTCGCGGAGAAATATCCATTTCTAACAAAAAGATAAAAAGTGACCGGATTGAGAAAAAACAGCAAAAATATGTAGAAATTTATAACACTTAAATAAAATAATATTTATGACAAAAAAATGTGAGGTTATAGCGTCTAATCCTGTTAGGCTAAACAGCTGTTAAAAACAAAGATTGAACAACCTAAAAAATTTGAAAATTAAAAATTCTCAACTTGATTTCATTAATTTGCACAGGGATATACAGTCAAGCCTCCATATATCAAACTTCTACAGATCGAAGTTTTCTATGTATCGAAATCCCAGCAAATTACAATGTTCATTACATAATAAAATTGTTTCTATATATCGAAAAAGTCTCTACATATCGAAATTTTTTTCGAGACATTCGTAGGTTTTTTTCCACTTTAGACTGTTTGTCTTATGAAAAATGAAGGTTAGCGGAGAAAACTATAATCACTAAAGGTTGCTACGAAACTCATAAGGAATATGGGGTTCAGGGGTGTGTAGATAGGGTCGTTATTCCGTTCTGGAGTTTTTACATTCCCTCAAGTTTATTTCAAATCTTAGTTGCAACCAGTAACACTAAAATCAGTTTAAAGTCATCCCTTTTGTCTGTTGATTATCATTCCTAGTCTTTCTAGCTTCAGTAAAAATCGTTCAAGTTAAGTACATTGATTTTTTACTTTTCTCTCGATTACACTGTCAAAACGAAACCCCCCTAATATTGCGAATCATGTTGAACTGCCAAAGAATGAAGATGCATGAAGGCACAAAAATATGTAATTTCTGTTAATTTTTCAGCTATTAACTTTCGTTTAATCCGATGCTCATATAAATTGGAAATTAGGTTTCATGCACAAAAATTAGCTTTAATTTTAATGTTTTAGGAGATTTTTATGATAAAATAAGATCGTTTCTATATATCGAATTTTTTTTCGGCAATTTGCTACTTCGATATATGGAGGTCCGACTGCAGTCGTTAATTTTTATTCACCTTACTTCATTTTAATTAATTTCATTTTTTAGCAAACCAATTTAAATGGAGAAAACTAGAAAGCGGCAGAGTGTGTTCCAGATGCTCATGCTTGCGAGACATTATGTACACATAATGCATAATGTGGAACTATAGCACAATGATGACATTAATACTTTTTAATAAAAAAACTCTACGTAACATTTCGTCAAAATGTGCAAACCTCGACCATTTGCATAAAGACTAAAGAAATACGGAAAGTGTAACACTTAACATTTTGCTTTTTGTAATTGAAAAAATCAGACTTGATTTAAATCAGCTGTTTTTAAACAGAGTATTACATTTAATCAATTGAGGTCGATAAAAGCAAGGAGACACCTTAAAAATATCTAAAAATGTGAGAGTTTCAATGAATTGAACCAAATTGTGACACAGCCTATGTGATCAAAAAAGTACTAATGTTTCACTAGATGAGCATTCAATTTGAATGTATCATAACTTTAGAATTTGGCATACATATGCATATACTGTATTTCTCTTCCATTCCTTAACTTTTCTGGGGACAAGTGACACAAACTTCTTTTTTTTTATCATATGGTAATTACTACCATATGATAAAAAAAGCTACCATTGACACTACCGTTACTACCACCGACTGTACTAAGTATAGTCTGACTTCCATCGAAGTAGCAAATTGAGGGGGAGAAATTCAACAGTTTTAATTTTATCATATTACTTCTAACACATTAAAACTAAAGCCAATATTTTTGTGCAAAATTCTCTTTCTAACAAGAGACATTTTAAAAAGAATAATCCAAGAAGTGGTTATTATTATTATTGTTTTTTTTTTTTTGGAAAAATATTGATCATGGTTGTATTATTTAAAAAAAAACAAAATACGAGGTATTTCTTGCAGATTTAAGAAAATTTCAGCTAAAAAGGTTCATGGTGAGTTCCAAACATAACAGAATGATGTCCCATCAGATATACATTTTGGATATTTGGTCATTCTCAAGATGGAAATATATAAGACTATTTTTAGATGTTTATTGCAATGCAAACAATTGAAATGTGCCTCTTTTTTTCTGGATAGTTCTTAATTATTTTCTTGAAAAATGAAAAATTTTATTTTCAGAACATTATTTTATCCTTTCTGCTTCAGATGCCTATGTGCTAAAATCAGACCATTTCGTCTAAATAGTAGTTTTTTAAGGATAATTGATTATTTCTTATTATTTTTATGCAACAAATTCAAAAATCTATCATCTTAAATTTTTCCCGCAGTTGCCATGTTTGGTCATTCACAAGATGGAAGTTGTGATATCGTGATGAAAGATTGTTTTAGTTATGATATCCTGGTGAAGGACGTAGGTCTTCCACCTCTATGGCTGAACAAAAAACACACGAAAATCACAGACAAAACTACCTTTTACTAAGACTACATCACACTTTATACATTTTTTTTACACTACAAAATATGGATTTTTTCTGTGAGCTCGCGAGTAGCGCAGCTTACTACCCTACCGTCACTCACAGTTCTCCCTCTGCTGTGCCCAAAAAAGACAAGAAAACTCTTCCTTCCACCAAAGACAAAGATCTCATGAATCTCTGTCTTGGCGCCTCAACAACTTGAGACGAACCTCAGATCATCATTAATTGACAAACCACTGACAGTTAATCTGCCATAAACTAAATCAGTTTCTGTTTTCCATACTGAAGAGTCAAGGTCAAGAGGGGGAAAATAGGATACATTACAAAGTAGATGAAACTATTACTTAACTAAGTTTCCAAAAGCATAATTGGATGTTTATCTCAATGCGAGCTATTGAAAATAATATCAAATATGCTATAAATTATATTTCTGTTTTTTTTTTTTTTTTTTTTTTTGTAAATTAACTACAGTATAACCTTAATTTAATGATTGTCGAGAAACTGGGAAAAGCTATTGTGAAATTAAGAGTATACTTAAATCGAGGAGCGTAGACATTCAATACAGACCAACCAAGACCAGTGAAATGTATCATCAAATTGAGGAAAGCGTTAAATCGGGTATCGTTAGACCAAAATTATACTGTATTAGTTAGAAAAGTTAAATTTCATCTGCACAACTTCATTTGATCCTCACTGCCATAGGTGTCACTCTAAAAATTGGCCAGGACTGAAAAGCGCGTGGCTCCATTTCGCGACACCAAAATGTTGGCGCTTAGTTTGTTTGATGTTTTAGACATATATAATGCTAATTTTTGATGCTGTTAACTATATAGTAAAACCAAATTGTAAGATTAAGTCAAAATTAAAACCTAAATAAAAAAAATAACATATCATTGTCCAAGATTTTTAGGAAGTAAAAGCAGAAAAAGAACTTAATAATAAAATACAATTTTAAAAAAAACTTACTATTTGCTACTGCAGAAAAAAAAGTTTCAGATTTCATAGTTCATGTTACATAAATAGTTCATATTTCACACAAAAAAAAAGTAGTTAAAAAAAAATCAGGTTTGAGATTCTTGGCTATAAGATGCATTGTGATAAAAAACTTTAATAAATTTTTCCAGATAAAGATAAGAAAGGTTGAAATCAACAGATTGAGTGACTTATTTAATTATTTTTTGGAAAAAAAAACCAGCTTATCTTTTTAACTTTAGCAGATGGGCCAGTTTTATGTCCTCAGAAGAATAAGACCTTTTTTACGAGTGAGAGATTCAAAAGTAAAGATTTGTTTCATCTATAAAAATCATTTTGAATATGGAAAAAAAAAGTCCGATGGCCGAAATTTTTGAAAAGACGGAATTTCGTCCCTTGGACGGAAGTGTGGCAACCATGCTCACTGCTTTAGACTAAAATTATTTCACCTAAAATGCATCCTGACAACTTCTCATTTATTTATTCATCATTTAAAAAAAATTCGATGACCTACTTTAACTTGAACTTTCCACATGTAAAAAAAAAAATATTGAATAATTCTCTTTTAGAATGTGCAAATTTTTATTTATATATTTATTTTTTTAAATAATAAAAAGTACACCCCGCCCCCTTTTGTACTTCAAAACTTGGTGACGGTGGTGGCCACTAAGTTTTTGCAGTCTATAGAAATTTTTTTTTGAGTCTTGACCTTTAGCCAAAGATGGTACTTTTCTAGAGTTTGCTACTCGGAATGGACAGGGTATCTGCTACTTTTTGCGTTTTGAAATCCATGACTTTCCCTGACTTCTGCTCGTAGCTTTCCATGACTCACGTTCTTCAAATCCATGACTTTCCATGACTTACGCAAGTTACTTCATTTGACAATGACATCAAAATTGCGCATAAATATAAATTGAGACCATAAAGCAGTATAACTTTGTTCTAGGAAAATATCCTTTTTATCTCAGCTATGTAAATAAATCTAAACAAACGCAGCAAAAAATATTCAACTAAATATGTATATGAAAAACAAACGATGCAACAATTTATTGAGACAAAAAATAAGTACGAGAATTTAAAAACATTTAAAATCTATAATAACCCATTATCTCCCCAAAGCGCAGTGTGAAATTGTAAAAATACAAATTTAGTAAATACATTCATACAATCTGATTGGTCAACACAATGTAATACATCAGGAAATGTTATTGACAAATCAGCTTTTCTGTGCACCAAAAAACAAAGTAGATGAATGGCGAGAAAATCATCTTCGTTCTTCCGAGATCGGAAGAACAGCGATCGGTCCTGAGCGCGAAATCCATGACCAACAGTCAGTTTCCATGACCATTTTGATAACTTACGATGTTTAAACGAAAAGCCGAAAGGCTAAACTTCGTGAGTCAATCAACAATATTACTTGCTTATACAAGCAGAGATAATACCACACAGTGGAAGATGCAGAATCAAATGTTAATGTGAAGAAATGAACATTGGAAACTTGTTTAAAATCTTACCAAAAATGTATTGGTCCATAGAAACTAAAATAAATAAACAACAAAATAAGTTTATAAGAATAAAGCCTGGCCATTAGTGGAGGCGGAGTTCACAACTCCCCGACACCTACCAGACCTGACACACGAGAGGCTGAAGAACACGAAAGAGAGAGAACGATTGGAATCGTTCACTTTCTTTCTTTCTTTCTTTCACACACACATATTGAGGTTTCTGCTATTCCACTAGGGAAGCTTATACCTCTATTAATCCACACAATGTTTCCAGAATTTTTTTTTTCCAGGACAGCACACAGACAACACAATAGATGGTGGTGCCATCTATGAACAGTTCGAGAGACAATTTAGAACCAGGCCAGGAGCCGAATAACTTCCTAGTCTGGCACCCCCAGAGGTATCGTTTCACTTGGAGGACATTGTGACCACGAGCATATTTAACGTCGCCCAGCCACCATTAATGACGACGGTGGGTCTTCGACCAGTCAGGATCGAACCCGAGACCCTTCGGTCCCGAGTCCAATGCCTTACCGATCAGGCTACCACGGCCCTCGTTCACTATTTATACTTTCCTCGTTTGCATAGGATTGGGCATCAAAGGATGCCAACCTAAAGCTGAAACTTTACACGTGCCGAAAAAGTCGAGAAGTTAATCTCATTTGAATAAAATTGATTTTATATTACGTTACATTAGGAATGAGAACGCGGTTAAATATCGTTTACCGATGTCTATCACATTTTACACTGAAATCCACGACTTTCCATGACCAATTTCGATCATGTTCGAAATCCATGACTTTCCATATGTGCGGACCAGGGTTGCCAGACATCCCGGATTTCAAGGGACAGTCCCGTATTCTGAAAAATTGTCGCACGTCCCGGGGAACTTCCATACGGATGGCTAAAGTCCCGTATTCTAGCTAATAACAATATTTTACAAAACGAGGCATCATTTTAACGGGAAAAAAAAATAAGACAAAGAAATGTGAAATAAAGAGCAATAAGAAAACCACGTGGCAGCAAACGCAAAAATTATTTTCGTTATAATTTGTTTTGTTTTTTTGGCAGCAGACCATGAGGAGCCAAATGATTGCTTCCTCTTTACTCATTGACTCAGGTTGGAAATATATCTCTGCGCATGCACAATTCAAACGATTTTTATACTTTGATCAGTGACATTTTGTACAGTTTAATGCTGCGTAACGATTAAAATTTTCAGATTTATCAGGAAGAGACGTTCTATGTCGGAAAGCACCCCTTAAAATTACCCAGTAATTGACCGCAACCTCAAAAATATTGTTAGAAATAGAATTTCTACAAATATCTCTACACTTACTTTTGCCCAGGTAACTGAACTTCACGATAATCAACCGATGCTGGTTCGGACCAACGATCCGAGTGAATCGGAAGTGAGTGATCGGATCGGATGTGTGACGTAACAGACTCCCGCAATTGGCTCAGCAGGGAGGCGTCTCTGCCACTCGGTGCATCCTCATTGGTTGCGTGGACGTGAGGGCATTGATGTGAATAATGATGAGGACAGACTATTTAATAGCGATCGGAGCTGAGATTCAATCTTCTCCGGACCCCCCTAAGGGGCCCGCGCTAACGAAACGTTTGGTCTCATCTCTCACTTTCAACCTAACGAGCATGGCAAAAGGACCTCACCGGTCCTGCAGGCCTCAACATACCGAAGCCGAAGCCGAAGATTCAATCTCTTTTTTTTAAGACTCGTTCGGTGATGTCTGTCCTGTAAAAGGTAGCTAGGGTAGAGCTCGTATTGTTCGGCGGATTGCCGACTGTGCTCGGCTGATCGTAGTAATAGATTAGCGAGCCGTATTACGATGAGCTTAACTAACTTGCTAGTCATATTTAATTAATCTTTTTTACCTTTGGCTTCAGTTATGTTTATACAATTATATTTACCTTTTTTCACGTGTTAATAAATTTTAGTTATTTTTTAAAGAAGTCTCTTCATCAGTTATTCACAGAAAGTAGATGAAATGTTAGTTCTTTCACTAACTCTGCAAGAAGTATTACAGTTAACAGGTGGTATCATTCATCAATAGGGTGGAGCTTATTTTTCAACTATGAAAATATTAACCTCTTACCCTCTAATTTTGTTCCTTTGTATGAAAAAAAAATTCAGGCCAAATATTAGCACATTTAAAGATTGTTTAGAGGTAGCTCAACAACTGTGAAAATTTTAACATTGCGGGATCTTTTTTTTTTTCGAAAAGCAAAGATTGTTTACTTTTCCATTATTTTATAAATATACCTTGGACTTATTTTAACTTCACATATAACTTACTTGATAGCACCACTAGGCAGACCACAAATACTTAAAAGCCATGCTAGCTCTGATTTAGCCATTTTGTTTTAGGATGTGACATCTTCAGCTGCACAAAACACATTTGGTAATTTTAGCACTTAGTTTGTTTTCAGTATTTTATTTTTGCTTCAGTTTTGATAGCAAAATGACTGCAAAAGCCACAAGATCTCAAAGTGACTTGTATCTTCTTGGTGGGTCAGTTCCAGAATTAAAAGGTGGAAAATTGCCATCCTGGCGTATGGCTCTGGGACATTTTTTGCATCATCATCTTGAATTGAAGAAAACCGTAAGACAAGCTTCAACTCTGACCATCACAGAAATTGCCAAGTTTTGGCAAAATACTAGAATTCCTATGCAAGACAACCAAAATTGTCAAATGAAGCTTGAAAAGTTGTATAAAGAGTGGCAGCTTTTGAAGAAAAATAAAGCTCGATGTTCATCAACACAGCAAGCTAAGGAATCAACTTTTCTCTCTAAACTAGATCTTTTTGATGTTGCTCATGCTGATGTTTTAACCGGTTAAGCAGTCTTACAAGAAGACAAAGATTTTTAATAGCACAAAGGAAGAAAGGTTGGTGTGGATCAATGTTAGGAGTTGATAAAAAGCTTGACATAAAAGTGAAAAAAGCTCTTGAACGAGAAGCAAAAGCAAATGCCCGAATACAGCAACAGATTCTATTAGTGGATTTACTATATTAAAAGATTCTATAGTGGAACTTGAATCATCTACTGAAACTGATAGCAACTTAAGCTCAACGGAAGAAGGTAAGAAAATGGATATCACAGAACAAGCATCAAAAAGACAGAAAAGGAAGCGAGGGAGAAAAACTATAGTTACTCCCCAACTTGCTGCAGCTTTGGACAGAACAAAAGTGTCAGACCGAAAGGCTTTCTATGTCATAGCAGAAACTGCAAAAAGCTTAGGATTATATATCGATGAATTTTCTTTAAATAAGGACTCAATTTGCCGTCAAAGAAGGAAGGAAAGAGCTCAAAAATATGCAGACATAAAGGCTAAGTTTCAACCTAACGTCCCTCTAGTTATCCATTGGGACAACAAATTAATTCCTGATTTAGTTGCAAAAGATAAAGTAGATCGCCTGCCTGTACTAGTAACTGGGAAAGGAATTCACCCCAAGCTTCCATCTGGGACAGGTGAGGCACAGGCTACAGCAGTATTTAAAGCTATTGAAAGCTGGGGAATATAAAACAACATACGTGCTATGTATTTTGATACAACCAGTTCAAACACTGGCAGTAACTCAGGTACATGTGTCTCGGGTGCAAGTCATCGAGGAACACCGCAGAATATACCCTGGCAGCAGGAAAGTGACTTTATCTGGGACTGTTTCAAAACAATAGCTTGTTTCCAGAATAATGCCAGGTGCATTTTATAACCCAGAAACCACCTTCTTTCATGTTTCAATTGATTTACAAGTGCAATATAAATAAATGGTAACTATCACTTTTTGTCGAAATTTTCTCTATGTAACAAACTTCAAGTTCATTGAGCTACCTCTAAATATCAAAATTTTTCATTCAAACTTCATATTTAGTGGTTTTTCATCAAAAGGAACAAATTAAGAGGGTAAGACCTACAAAAATTAAAACTTTATTTTTTCAGTGCAAATAAGCTCCACCCTATTCATCAATGGTATCAAATATCACCCCCCCCCCCTTTTTTCACTCCTAGAAGCCTGTCCTGTATTTATTGTTCTTAAATCTGGCAACCCTGGCGCGGACACCCTGAATGGAGGACTGAAGGAGGGGGTCTGACCTGGTATGTAGGTGAACTGCACTTCCTTGGTGGAGAAGAGCAGGTTGCGTCGATTCCTCGAGTATTCGGTGCAGTAGATCTTGCTCTTGGAGGAGGCCACCAGCACCTTGGGGCTCTCTCTGCCGCTGCTCAGGGAGGACAGCCCGTAGATCGAGCCCTGGGACACCGTGCCCACAAAGTGGGCCTCCCTCATCACAGACATCCCTGCAACACAGACCGTTTGTTTTTGTTTTTGAGTGAAAACAGAAATATACGACAAACTCCGGATAACTTGTGAAATAGGCAGGGTTCGCCGATATATATCTTGATATACAAGGTGTCTATAAAAATGATGGACCCAATTTTAAAAAATCATATTTTCAAAAGTTCTCAACAGAATAAAATAATTAATGCGTAAAATTAAGGAGAAAAGTACCAAGATTTTTTTGTTACAGTAGAAGACCGTTATAACGCACACCTTGGGACCAGAGCTTTTGCGTTATGTAGATCATTTCACAAATTTTGAAACTAACATTCAGAATATATCTATATATTAGCACTTCAGAATGAGTTTTATCTGCAATGAGTTATTAAAGCACCCATATTACAATGAGTTATTCACAAATAAATATGTTTCACAATCAAAATCCTAAACTTCTGCTATCTTCATGGTTTGCAAAACAGCTGCATTTTCCAGAGCCATCTGGTATTTTCTGTTTACTCTGAGTACTCATTTCCAACTTAAAAGCTTTGAAATAAGATAGAAAGATGAAAAACTTTCAAAATTTAATTTGTCTAACCATTTTTATGTTTGCAAGGCAAAACAGAGGGATTTTTTAAACTTCAAAACCTATTGTTTACTTCTAAAAAGTAGTGTGGTTTATAGAGAACTGCGTTATACAGGTTGGTGTTATAACAGTCTTCTACTGTACCAACCAAGGTTTTTTTGTTACTCCCAGAATTGAAACAATGCATTTCTGCAGCATTACAAACCATTAACAGAGACATGTTAGAAAATGTGTGGAATGGACTGGATTATCGAATGGACGTATGCCGTGTGACAAGAGGGTCCCATATCGAACATTTATAAGCTAAAAAAATCTTGATACTTTTCTCCTTAATTTTACGCATTAATTATTTTTTTCCGTCGAGAACTTTTAAAAATCATTTTTTAAAATCAGGTCCATCATTTATAGACACCCTGTATATCTGATATTTATTTTGAAAATATCATGATATTTTGATATTACAGAATTTTCAATATAAAAATTATATTAACCATAGTAATACTGTTCATTTATTTTTGGAAATAACCAAAAAGGTATGTAATATATTTTTAAGATGTATCATCATGATGATGTTTACATCATTAAAATAACAAAGTAACATATTATTCCTTTTTTATTTTATAATCATAAAATTATTAGTAATGTGACAATTTTAATTCCGATTAAAAGTGCTTGATTTAATAGTAAACGTTGGTCAGAAAAAAAGAAAATGTCCTATGACTGTGCAGCAACAATTACATATTTTTTTATTTCTCAATCATATTATAATGGTATAAAACCAATTAACAGGAGAAAAATGAGTAAACCAGCTCATGCTAAATGAATTCCCTAAAATTGATTAAAATGTCAAGTGAAATGTTAGATATAAATAATAAAAGAAACATAATTTTAAGTCTACATGTTGTAATAACAATATAAGAAAATAAAGAGTGTTTTGAAGATGCATTTATTATGTTGAAGACTTGAGTTTGGGCTGATTGAAAATATCGGATATATATCAAAATATCAGTAATTTTCAATATTTTCAAAAATATGATATTTTCGAACCCTGCTTCTACAACGAGGTACCAAATTTGCGATTATTATAACTGTTTCGATGTTACGAAACTTTAATTCATAACTACACAATTTTGATGTTACCCAAATTTTAAAAGAAGGAATTCAATTTTTGTTCAAAACACTTAAAAAATGTATGATAACCACTGTAGTAAATTTTTACTTTATTTTTATGAAAAATTGGTTTCCCCGTATAACACTAACTTTCAACTTTCAAATACATACTTGGTTTTTCTCATCAGTGTTCTAAAAGCAAAAAGGTGAATATTATTTTGTTTCCAATGCATTGTAAGAAAATAAGATTAGGATTAAGCATAAGCTAAATTCGGAAAACGATAAATGAAAAATGCAGTTGAAATAAAAAATGAAATAAAATAAATAGAATGATTCTATTTATTTTATTTTAAACTTTGATTTGTTGTTGTTGCTCAGACGAACTTTACTGCATAGAAATGCGTAGATATTTTTTCTTATGGAATGCGTGTTGTTCTTAGTATAGAAGGAAAAGTAGATTAAGTTTCTTCTTGTTGTGCCTAACAGTTTTAATTTGAGGTACGTAAAATAATTAGGTTTTATCGTTTATAACAATTCTTATTTTTAAATCAATGGGTCTTTGCATGTTCTGGTTGCCAGTTTTCATTTATATGTTCTATTGAGCCGAAATATCATCTATTATATTGTTACAAATTCTGTAAATAGTAATTTTTTTTATGATTAGTTTGTTGTAATCTGGCTAAATTTGGCATTTATTCCATTAAATTTCATCTAAAATTATTGTAGTAACATACAAGGTGTAGTAACATACATCCCCCTATATGGGTATTGTAGTAACATAACCCATATAGGGGGTCAAGGGGGGCTCGAGCTCCACCTTTGAAATTAGAACTTCCTTGCTTTTGGTACTTTTTTCTTTGCAAAAGTGTAGAAACATTTATTCTCCAGCCATTAATGAATGTTATTAAAAATGAAATATTTTAATGACTCTAATCTGTCCTGAAATCGGTTTCCATGGAGAAAATACCCTCCTAACCCCCATGGGGAAAATATCTGAGCCCCCCCCCTTACAATTTTGCATATGGGCGCCCTTGGTAACATAACCTGTAAATAGTTTCTTGTAACCCCCTTACATTCGACTGAAGTATATGGTCCCCCCATTTCTGAAGGATAAGATTTGTGAATGGAATAAAAATTGCGTATTTTGATGTGAATACGTGTGGAACCGTTGAGTTTACGGTGTTGATTGATATTTGCCTGATGGCCATGGTTAATTTAGCAGTTGCTAAGGATATTTCTTGTACATAGTTGTAAATAAATCTCCTGTGTTTTCTCAAGAATTGTGTCATCATTGAAGAATTCGGCTGAACTCGAAACTATATCATTTGCACCTCATGAATTGGTTTTGAGATAACATGGTACACATTCCTTGATTTACATTATTTCACGGTGCTGTATAACACGCTTTTGATACTATATGGAACGAATTAACTGTGTTACACGAGGGATACCCCTGTAAATATCTTCATCAAAGGCAACAAAAACTGTACTTTATGAAACATATTTAGGTAAAAAACAATACCTATATCTATCAAAATAACTTCCACTTATTTCAAAAAGTTAGATCTAATATTAGTTATTAATTTACATGATATGATCGCCAAAATTTTGAGAAAGGCTACATAAAATAATGAAAAAAGTCAGAAATGTTCATTGTTTGCAACGTTTCTTGACTTGAAAAATAAATAATGATAATGAAAAAAATGAAAATTCCATGATTCTCATATTTTATCGTCATTCTAAAGGTCCTTCATTTACTTGTTAAATCAATCCTATTTTCAAAAATGTTTGTAAATTAAACACTGCCAACACATAATAATTTTTACAAGTGAAATTGGCTTGAATCGACACGGATGCAAATGGATTAAAAATTTTGAGCGAGCATGGCAAATTGACAAGTTTTCAACCTTTAAATTACAGAACATGAAGTTCCTAACTATGGGTGCGTTCATAAAGTCGAACGCGTTTAACGAGTGAAACGAGTTAACCGAACGAGGCGTTCAAAAAGAGAACGCGTTAGCTAACTGGTCGTTCAGAAAGTGTAACTCGGTTAGTTTCGTGAAGCGAAATTCTTAACGAAGCTCACGAAGGAAAGAGGTGGTTTGCTCAGTTAGAAAACATGGCGGCGCCCAGTGCATGCAATGTTTATGTTTTAAATGCGATATATGTGCGGTTTATAATGAGTTTATTGTTGAGCATATGAAATCTTGTAGCGATAAAACATCAAGGTTTACAGGGTTGAGAAATCGAAATAAATACTTCATGCTTTAATTACTCATTTGCTCTAGACAACTATATGACACAAGATGATAATAATAATAATGCATTTTGAATTTTACTAGCCTTTACCGGTGCATTGTACCTTACTTTTAGTCAAATAATTTAAATAGACCTTTGCCTATCATTTCTTAACGGGGGGAAAATGTGTCGGAGATCGGAAATGTAAAATGAAAAACGCATTTTGCATTTTCCTGTAACTCATCAAGAAATAATTAAAAATACCTTGTTTAAGACAGGTCATATCTGATTTTATAAAAGTTAGTAGATTTATAGTGAAATGTTTTCTATCCAAAAAGAGTCGGCGTGACTTTTTCTGCATATACCGGGGATACATCAATTTAAGAGTAAAGAAGAAACTGTTTTCTATATTTTTTTTTTTTTTTTTGTTTTTTTAGAAATTAACAATATTTGCAAACAGTAGGGCAGAAAATAAAATGTGCGGGAACATATTTTTTTTTCTTTTTTAAAAAAAGTACTATTTGTTGTTCTGTGTTAAGAAACAAGATGGAATCTAAAAATTATCTTAAGATGAAATTTAGTTGAAAGGAATCTGAAAACTTGTTTTCCTCTTTTTATTTTATTCAAAAGAAGAATCTTCTAGTCTTTTTTTCATCACTAACTTCAAAATACATATCCTCCGAAAAAGTAATGATCTGCGTCATCTGCTAACCTAACGTCCGCCATCTTTAATTTTAACTGACCGTTCAAAAAGTGAACGCGGGTAACGAAAAACTGAAGAGTTATCATTTGTTAAGCCAGTGAGTTTCGTTAGACTTTTTGAACGCACCCTATTAATGTCCAAGCAATAGGATCACTTGTAAACAAAAACCAGCAAGTTTTATAGAAGTGGATGTAATCAGGTTTCCGATGCGTTAAAAAACCTGGGTACTGCATAAATAACAGCTGAAATAGTCCAAAAAATTTTGTTAAGCCATGTATGTTTTAGAACTCAAAATCTATCATCAATTGTCAATTCTCACAGTTTCTGAGCATTTTTTGTTGAAAATCCACTTTCCTTGGAGCGAGGACATCCAGTAAAATATAAATTTAATTTGGAAGTATTTTGTCAAAATAAACCAGCCTAAATATTAGAAGTAAATTCTTCCTCAGTGTAAAATGATTCTTCCAGGTTGAAAGGCCGTTTCTCTATGATGCAGATTTTTGTGAAGGTGCCTTTTCTGCAATATGGAAATATGTGAAGGGCCACAAAGCAGACCCAACTCGGGCCTAGGTCCACCCCTCTGGGTAGATCTATATATTTTTCAAGAGGTATTTGGAGGGTTTTATTTTAAACTATGCAAATCAAATTATTTAGAGCAATCATCATTGTTTAGGACCATTCCACGGAAAACGGTAATTTTGTCCTGCGCGTGACGCTTCATATATTTCATAAAAAATAACAATTTAAAAGGATGCTGAACAAAATTTTGTTGCTTAAGAAATCACAAACGCATGTGTGACTTCTTAAGCAAAAACTTTCTTTAAAAATGATTCACATTCTCATTGAAATCTTCAAAATCCCTGACAGTTTCCATTTTACCTGGTATGTGGATGCCCTTTGATGTGGTGTAAACATTTCAATCCGTCAGCAATCACTCTCAACGAGTGATAGCTGACAGATTGAAATGTTTCAGCAATCACTCGTCAGCAATCACTCGTTGAGAGTGATTGCTGACGGATGACGATGATTCAGATTCAACTCTAAGACAATTTAAGAGCACACATAATTTTCATTTGTGCGTGCAAAGTTGGCAAAAAAAAAAAACGCAAATGAGAAAAAAAAGAAAGGATGATCGAAAATAGTAACTCAAAAATAGAGACGAAGGGCGATCAATTCTAAAAATTAGCGAGAATAGCCAGTAACTCCGCAGTCTGCAATGCAGTGAGTTGGATAACAGAGCTGTACTTAAAAAAAGTCAAACGGTGCTACATCAAAAGCAATTCCTCCATAAGCACGTTGCTAACAAAACAAGCCCATGGCGGAGAATCGAGAGAATGTTGATGTAAATTCGTGGTTATGGAAAGGTTCAATTATTGAAGCATATTTTTCAAAAAAAAATTTTTAATAAAAACTGAAGGACAGTCACCGAATTTCTTTCCGTCCTGACCTCCGTCTCGGAAATTTTGTCCAAGACGGAAATCAGTCCTGAGCAGGGCTCGAAAATTATATTGACCGACATGCCCGGGGCATAAAAATTCTGATTGGGCGTGAATCTTTTACCCTTACGTGCCCAGCTGGGCATGTAATTATATTTTTTTAATTGAGTATTGGTAATTTTAATGGCGACTTATTATGCAGTATATTTAAACTTCTATTTCTGTTTTATATTGAAATGATTCTTGTTTCAGATATAAAGCTGTTGAATTTTTTGTCTGATTAATGCTGTACGACAAATTCAAATATTTTTGTTAATACAATAAAAAAAAATGAGCATGCAAAATTTTTATTCGGGCATGTATTTTCTACACAAACATGCCCGGCAGGGCAAATAAAATTTTAAATATTTTTCTAGCCCTCATCCTGAGAGGGAAGATCTTGCACCCATGGCTAAAAGTCAGATTCTTCGTGACTAAATCCTTCAAAAAACAAGTAAAATGAACCAAAAGTTTATGCTCCCATAATAAGCTCAAGTCTAGACACAAAAAGTAAAATTCTGTTTCCAGTTTAACGTAGGCTAAAGAAATGATCATTTTCTTTCCATTCGTGCTCAATTTAGTTCTTCAAATGTAAATACGCAGATACTACTATGGCTAAAACAGCAGACCATGGATTTAAGGGTTGCGGATCAAATATCCTAGTAATAACTTTTGCTTTGAAAGAAAATGATATCAAGAGGCTACAGTTGGAGCAAATGTAACTATCAACGTTGTATGCTGTTATTAGGGTCTGCGTAGCCCTCTCAATGCCGCCAGGTCAGGTTTGCCCCAACTATAGAGCTCTTCATTTAAAAATAAGCAATACACTCACATATGTACAGTGACTCCCAAAAGTCTTCGTACACCTACGACTTTCAACGAAATAGGCCCCAAATCATTGGTTAGGATTAATATTTCGGAATAGGTATTTAATTATAAGATCTATGATCAATTTTTAACAAAACTGCATGAAAAGTATTTAAAAAATATTAAAACTTAATTTTTTAAAAATCAAAAACCGAAAATTGCCGGAAATTTTATCTCACAAAAGTCTTCGTACACTTTATAAAATGTCTATATATTATTAACTAATCTAACTTTTGATTAAGTTATTAATTAGTAGAATATCATACAGTATTCATAACACCTTTTAAACATCTGGGAATAAGATTTCATTCTTTTTCTTTCTTTTTTTAGCGTAATTTCTGAGTAAGTGTTATACCACACTTCGAGTATTACTATTTCTAGCTCTATTTTCGTTTTAAAGCCCTATTTTCGTAATCTAGCCTCCAGATATCTCTAAATACGTTACATTAAGTTACAATCTGGAGACTGAGGGGGTATTTTCTAAATTTTAGGACAATTTTCGAGGCACTAGACGCAAACGTTGAAAACCGTGTGCTTATTATCGTTATCTTGATAAAAAACAAAGTTGTTTTCAATAACCAAATTTTTGGCTAAGAGTTCAAAATTGGTTTTTAAAATATTTAAAGGAACAGCATAATTCATTATTTCATCAAAAAATTACAAACTATCAAGTCCTGATGCTGATATGCACCCTCACACTAAAACACCTTCACCGTCCTGATTAACTGATCCAACTAAGTTCTTAAGATTAAGTTCCTAATTTTTTCTTCTACTTACAAGTTATACAACAATTTAACCAAAAATGTTAAATTAATTTTTATCTGTAAGTAAGACATGATTCTAAACTGTTTTTAGCTTATTTATCATTGATTTGGGACGAAAAGCGTAAGCTTTCTGTTTTTCGCACGACCAAGAAAATTTCTGCGGGAAGAGGTCCCATTTAATCCAGCTAATCAAAGAACTTGGCGAACAATTTTAGGTGAAAAGTAAATGCAAAATGTTTCATTTTACTCTGCAGAAACTTTTACAGTACTAAAATGCGTATTTTTCATAAATTTTTTAACTTTAAATCTACGATCACGTTTTGTCAACTTTGCCGGTTGATCTTTCTTACCTTGTTTTCGGTCCGATTCCTTTCTATAAAGCATTTTATCAAGCACTTTACTATACAAACAAATAAATTAACTAATTTAGAGACATTTCAAACCAATTTACCACTACTGTGGGAAAAAAATTCAAATTTTGAATGGCGTTTGCGGTTTTTTACGAATACCAGCCATTTTACAGTAATAAGCAATATATTATGGAATAAATAAACCAAAAATTAAAGCCAAATGACTTATAAGGGTCAACACAATGCAAAAATATTAATAAAACGGCATATGATAATTTTAATCATGAATTTATTCGAAAATATTTAAGTGTACGATGACTTTTGCGGCGTGTTATTTCTCTGTCTCTTCGTTTTCTGACCCATTTCAAAAAGAAGATCCGTCAATATTTTGAAAAAAACCAATGGGTTATATTTAGAATGACATAGGAATGATGTGAAAAAATATTGGACTTTATATTCGAATTCAGCTTTGTGTCATTTTGGTTTTACTAAAAAATTTCCAAGTGTACGAACACTTTTGGGAGCCACTGTATTATATCGACCGAACACCGCTAGTGAAACGGAACATTTTAATTCCATCGCTTTTGGTACGATGTTAAGTCTTATCTTACCTTCGGTCGATCAAGGCAGAAAAATGTTTTATTTCCTATGCCGTAATTTCAAAAAATTAAATTAATTTAATTGCTACTTTGAACGAACAAATTAAATCTCATTGCACATGATTTTTGTTTTCGTCCGCTCTGCCAGACAGCATTGCCAACTTCATCTAAAAAACAGCACATGCTGGGATTTGATGGTGCTGCCATCTATCGGTATATAAAATAATGGAGGCAAGGCACTTAGTATGCAGTCCTCGACATAAATACAGTTGTAGTCAGTTGTGACTCTGAATTGGAACTTTTTAAAAATCATTTTACATGAATTTATTGAATTTTAATGAGCTTACAAACCTATGTCGACAGTGAATCATATTTTAAAACTAATGTTGGAAAGCTCGAAGAAAGTCATCCATTATTTTGTCTACTACGAAGGAGCACTCATACAACTCAACTTGTTTGTTTTCCTTTCCACCATTGACCAGCAGCTTCGAATATCGCGGTTCAGTAATAATCCCATTTAATCGTAAGTTTTAATATGTTTATTAACAACTTTTATAAATGTTTTTGCAATTTTGATGTATAAGTTACTTTGTGAACTAGTTATTTAAGGAAATTTCTTCGTATATCGTCAAGAGTTGGTATGTGAATGAAGACTGCTACTAATTGAAGTGTTCGCTAATAATTGTTCAGTTTATCCTTCTAGTTTTTGCTCTATGTGTATAATATTATTGTGTCGCTACATGGAGTAAAATTTTCTGTTCGTATCTCGCAACCTTCCGAACGAATTTTGTCCTTTTGCAGAAGTAAAGAATGGCACCGCGTAAAGGTAAAGTGAAGGAAGAACAACCAGTCGTTGCGCTCGGCCCGCAAGCTTTGGAGGGCGAAAATGTTTTTGGCGTCGCTCACATTTATGCAAGCTTCAACGACACATTCGTTCATGTCACAGACTTATCAGGAAGGTTCGTATATTCTCTCATTTCTTTAATGTTTTTATGTTAGTCAAGCTAGTATAGAATGTTGACTAGAAGTAATCAAGGAACAGCTCTTATCGAAATAATTGAAAATTAAGGGCATTTTTATTATATACTTTGGTAAAAAATGTTTTTTTTTTTTCTAAATGAAAAGACCCGCCGTTAATCTGGAGTTTATTATAGTTTAAAATTGGATTGTTTAAAAAATCTTTTTTCCCGAAAAGTTTTATAAAGAGAGCATCTGCCAGACTTGAAGTGTCCTAAAATTCTTGATTTTCTGAATAATGTCCTGAATTTTTGAGCCTGATTTTTTTTTTAACATGAAAGGATGAAAGTTTTCTTTAAAGTAAATCAAGAGAGTTGCCATGCTAACCTGTCTTATCCGCTGATCACGCTGGCCACTGAGGTTCAACACTTAGATATTTAGCTTTGCACTATGAAGTCAATTTTCTCTAGTGAAAGTATTTCCTCCTTTTCTGTGATTGGAGGGTTCACACCAGGGGCGTTAGTGATCGGAAATTTTGAGCTAGGAACATCTTTTATAACTGAGAAGTTATTAATTAAAAAAGAATAAAACTTTTGTCAAAACGTGATTTCAATGATTTTTTTCATTTTTGAAAAGTTTTTAGGGATAGGGAAGGCTTGGACTTGCTCATAGTTTCCAAAGAAGGGTTCAGAGAATTTCAAATTAATCCACAATCATCCCTCGTCAGTCTTGCATAATATAGACGAATGCGCGAACTGGGTTCGCAGAAAATTTTGGGCTCTGCAGAATATATTTTTCAAACTGTCAACGTTAATTTAAAAAAAAAAAAAAAAAAAAAAACATAATTTTTTTTTTAAAGAATCCTGTTTTATTTCTGTTGAAGCCTTTCTCCAAAAGCCTTTTAAAGCACACGTGTGAAAAAAATAATGGTTTTGGCAGTTTTCTTCAGTTGGTGAAAATTAAGCAAACTGTTATTGCAAAAAAAATTAAATGATTATTTTTAGCATTTTTTTGGCTTTTTTCATATTTGAATATAAATTTAATTCTTTATTCACGAGCGTAAGTTAGGCAAAATAATTATTTGCAGAAAATTTTCCAGTTAAGATTTGTGTTCAGAGAAAGCTTTTCATTTTATCTAAGTCTGTCCCTCATTTACTTCAACGGCGCTGATGCTGTTACTAAAACTGGGGCCTGTTTCTCACACTATCGGTATGGCGTGGATTGTCACTCCTGAAGAAGTTTTCTGATGTCATCTGATGAAGTTTTGGTCTACCTGTCAGTCAAAAGCGTTTCTGGCACCGTTTGAGCGAGGACAATCACCAGACTTGGATAAAATGAAAAGCTTTCTGCGAACACAAATCCTAACTGGAAAATTTTCTGCAAATAACTATTATAACTCACTCATGCTTTATTTATACAAAAATATAAAAAAGGGGGTGAAGAGCTTTATTTTGCAACAGCATATAGTTCATGCTTACTTTTCACTAACTGAAGAAAACTGCTTAAACTATTATTTTTTGCTCAATATCAATTGCATGATCATTATTATTTTCATTTTACAGTGAAAAAGTTCATGTAAATCTGATAAAACATGAGCTACCTGCTTTTTACTTGAAAATTTTATACTACTTGAACTTACTAATGGGCAATTCCACCGTTACGGACGTAACAATCACAGACTTTAAACATGCATAATTTCAATTTGGTTTCATAAAAAGCTACATTTTTTTTTTCTGTTGTATAGTTTGGTGTTATTAATGCTATCAAAAATTTGGGTGCAGATTGCTTTATTACAAAAAGTAACAAAAATTAAAAACTGCCTGTTACGGACGTAACTCAGAAAACAGCAAAATGTATACATTGTCATACAATTGCCAATATTCCTGTGAATTATTCATAGATTTCTAAAATTTTCTTTGAAATACTTGTTCTAGAGATTTCAAGCTTTCTAAAACCATAAAGTTTTCATGGATATTGTTTGTAAAATTTATGATAGAAATTTATATATTTGTTACGGACGTAACAAAAAAGTGTTACGGACGTAACATGTCTGATATGTTAATTGCACAAAGCAAATAAAAGCTTATGTGTACTAATAGTTTTTGTTCAGAGAGTGCTATGGTCTAGATTAACACATTATTTTGAGCCTTTAAGTTACACTTTAATAGTTTTTAAAGATTTGGGGAGGTAGGGAGCAGCCCCCATGGTGTATACCGCCATGTAAATAAATATAAAATATAAATTGTGCATCATAAAAAGTAAAATTATCCAAGGAGAAATTAAGCAAAACAAAAGTGGAATTATTCAGTTACAAATATTTTTTTCAAATTTTTAACATGAACATGGAGGGATGGGGGGGGGGGGGCTTCTACAAGGAAGTATTTTTACAGTTTGAGAATCTTCAATGATTTTCTCTATCTCTCAACAAACATATTAACTGCAAAATTTCTTTTAAAGTTTAACAGTTGCCTTTGATTTCGATCACTTTTTAATAGAATTGGCATGTTTTTGCCAAAGGTCAAAAAAAAAAAAAAACGGTCGAAACTTACATTGAAAAAATGCATTTTGGTCATGGCCAACATTTGCCTAAGTAATCTAAATCTTGCTTCAAAACTAAATGTGCTTTATCTGAGGATCAGATGTAGCTAGTTTAATATTTAGTACTTTTAACTCTAATCTAATTATGCTTTTTAATTTAAGTTTTAAAACTATAAAATATTCAACGCATCAATGAAACAGTAATCTAAATATTATTTTTTTGTGGAGAGTAAATAACAATAAAAAGTAACTCTCAGTTACTTTGGTTTAAACTATTAAACAGGAAAAATTCTTATCTCTAAGTTAGTTTTTAAATAAGAAGTAATATCAATTTGGCTATGCTTTCAGAATGATAGAAGCTTGAAGAGAAAAACTATAATTAATATCTGTAATATAAATTTTTTTGAAAAAAAACTTTATTAATGAAAATTACACACAAAATGCTTTGGATTTCATCAGGTTAAATGATCAAGTAATTTTCACAAAAATCTACTTGGAGAACATTTTTTTTTTGTGTCATAGTGCATTGATGAAGGAAAGTTTGAGAAATTAGGGAACACTCTAGAATATTTTTATGCACGTTATTAAGCATTAATTGCTAATCTAGAATTATTAACACCGATTGAATTTATTGCATGATTTGGAGAACAAAAAATCTTACTTTGAGAGGAATACCTCAGAGCAACAGTAGGATATCTTAGTATTATTCCTAGGATTAGATGTCTTAATGTTGCTCTGAGGCGACGATGTGTATTTCAATAATTTAAAAAATGAAATTAAATATCCACTAAGATTTATAAAATTTTGAAAATCACAGTATCAGAAGCTTTGTTATATCATATTGCATGTCATACCCTATATTTTCATTGCCCATCCTGTACTTTTTTTCTTTTTAACTGGAAATATACATGTGTTACAGACGTAACATACTGCTTTTTGTTACGTCCGTAACAAAAAAATGTTACGTCTGTAAGGCCATTTTTTTAAAAACTAAAGAAATTCTAATGTTTTAAACTGTGGTAAACAATTACTCTGATGAATTGCTAAAAGGACAAAAAAGGATTTCTTTAAATTTTGATTTTTTAGGAAGTAACGACAACTTTTGCTAAATTTTTGTTACGGACGTAACATTGAACTTCATTTTTTTTAAATTTAAATTGCCTAATTTTATTTTGTAAAAAAATTAAAATAAGTGTATGTTATTATAGTATTATGTTAATAGTTTAAGTTGTACTGCAATTAATTTTGTTTATTTTTATTTTGCTATTAGAAATAAGCGTTTGAAAATGGGGTATTTTTTTCTGATTGTTTTGAAGACCGACTACCATACTTCCAACTAGAAAAAAAATTTATTATTTAATTTTTATTAAAAAAGCAATGCAATATTCTGAAAATACACATTTCAAGCTTTACAATGATGTATAATATAGCAAAATAACTGCAATATGAAATTTTGACCTACTGGTTTCACTTTTCATGGAATTGCCCTAATATTACTTGAAGATATTTGATTTTGTACACATATCAACATAACTACTTATTTGTTTGAAATTAAGTATTTCTGCAAAAATAAATACCGTATTTTCTGCATATTACCTGTTAAAAAGTTTTAAATTAATGCTCCTCCCCTCTCTCTACGCCAACGCATTGGAACTCAATTTACAGTGGGAGAGATTGTTCTATAGTCTGTCAAGTTGTTTATTTTATGTACTGTAATTTTCGTCTTACGTGATCCAGGCTGTGTAAAATAACTACAGTCATAGTAAGAGCGGTCTCGACTTGACTTGCAACCGTTTACTCCTTTGTCTGTTAAGTAATTAGCGTACTATAATCGCAATTTCAAGAAATAATTATTTTTTAGATTAATAACTATATAAGATTTGGAAGAAACAAATAAAATATGGGTTTTTTTTTTTAATTTCTTCATTTTTTTTTATTAACAATAAATAGTAGTGAAAAAAATTTCTGCAGAGCCAAAATTTTTCTGCGAACACCGTTCGCGCGTTCGTCTATATTATGCAAGACTGACAATCACCGTCGAAAGTTAGATTCGTTGATCGGGTGGTCCGGAGCAGCTGATTACCGAATAAGAAAGGCATATTTATTGGACACATTGCTCGTTTTGAAAAAGGGTGCTACAATATGAAATTTTTTTTTTACGCTTAAAGGTCTTCAAATGACATTATCTTCTTTGGAAAATAAGATTTTTTGCAGGAATATTAATCACTGAAAATCACGGCAAACTTACTTTTTGTAATGCAAATTGTCTGAAGAGTTTAACTTCAAATGCTTAGCCTGTATATCTTCTTTTTTTTTTCTTTTTAATTGTAGCACTCTTCTATCAAATGAGGGATATGTGGAGGTTTTATGGGAAGAATTCAACCTCGATTTGGTTGGACGTTAGATGAAATATTAGAAATCGCATCAGCAGTGATTAATCTGTTAATTGCTAGTTACCAATATAGATAAAAGAATTTTTCCAAAAATTAAAAAAAAAAACAATAAATGAATCAAAAATGAAATTAAAGCAGTTTTTTGTTCCAAAATAGTTAAGTTTAGATGAAATAATTGGGTTAATTTTAATATCTATTTTATAATATTTAAATTCTACATGTAAAATAGATAAAATTTAGTTTTTGCATTTGTTATTATCTCTTATTTATTGGGATAACTTTTCTGTTTCTTAATCCTGGTTTCCAAACTATTTTTAAGAAAAAATCCATTAAACGTTTTATAGGAAATTTCTTTGTAGCAAATTTTTCAAACAGAACAAAAGTGGGTGTTCAAAGGAGGAAGGAGTAGGTTCGTGGCGCCACGGAAGCTATTTTTTTTTTTGCAAAATTGTGCAGTTGAATTTTTGGTTTTTGTTAATCAAAAGGACTTTTTCTAAAACATTCATGATACAACCTCAAAAATCGTACAAAGGGCCCAATGTAAGACTCACATTCATAGCTCCATTTTAATTTTTATGAAAAAACATAAAACACAATTAAGTCACTGTTTTGTTCTTTAAAGACCAGGATTTGTACAGGTCATGGAAATCCTGGTAAGTCATGGAAAAAATAAGCAAATTTCAGACCTGGAAAAGTCATGGGAAAATATTTAAAGTCATAAAAAAATGTCCTGGGCAAAGAGGAAGTAACATTTGCTAAAAGAGCATTAGATATATTGAATGATTTAAGAGTATTGCATGTTAAAACTGAAATAATGAACGATCCCAGAAACAAATCTGAATTTTGAAATCCTATTACATCCACTTCTGTAGCGGCTGCTCGTCTTTTTTTGCAATGTAATTTTACTGCTTGGACATCACTCATTTTGCATTTACCATTTTTTTCAACTTTTTTATATTTAACTAATCCAAACTTCCCTTATGCTACTTTCAATGTGGGGAATCAAACACTATGTTCTGGAATTTCTGAACCTATTACTTTATTTGCATTTGAAGATACATTGAATTTGCATGAAACTTTTTATGAAATCACGAAAAAGGCATGGAATTTTTTCATCCAAATAGAGTATGAACCCTGAAAAGCCTTTGATGTCAGAAAGATAACCTAAACCTTTAATTTTTGAACATTTATCTGCGGATGGACTCGGAAAACCTGTCCTCTGACCATCTCGAACACCATCAAAGGTTGCAAAATGTTCTTAGTGTGGTCATTTTTAATCCACATGGATTAAAAATGTTTTTTTTTTTTTTCCTAAAATTTGGCCTTTTTATGCCTGAGTTAATAATCTAAAACAATCACTTAAACTGGTTTTAGTGATTATCGTTATAAAGGTACTTTACTAAAAAGGTACTTTTACTAAAAAACTTGATTTTGTACTAGCAATTATCTGGTTTCCATAAATGTCTCCTGCTCTTGCATTTTGGAAGCTTTACGCTTCTCTAAATTTACTGAAAGTGTTCCGTTTGTGAGAGAGTGTTGTGTGTTTTGCAGGGAGACGATTGCGAGGGTGACTGGGGGCATGAAGGTGAAGGCGGACAGAGACGAAGCCTCCCCCTATGCGGCCATGTTGGCCGCTCAGGACGTTGCAGAAAAATGCAAGCTGGTGGGCATCACAGCCCTTCACATCAAGCTCAGGGCCACTGGAGGGACCAGGTACGTTCATTCAGTCATTTAGTAAAAGAATAAGTCTGGAAAAATATGAATATCATACTTGCCAACTCGACTGTTTTTAAGGGGAGACTCCCGTTCTTTGCTTCCATCTCCTAATTTCCCGTTTTGCATTTTTAAACTCAAATCATAAATTCTTTCTTCAAATCTTTTGTCGGATGTCTTTTCATCCATAAGCTCATTATTTTTGCATTGAAAAAGGCGTTCCCTGTAACGCCGAAACACGTGTCTGCGGTAATTTACAAATTTGTGCTTCTACTTACGTTGTTTGTTCTGACTTTACTATTCAGCACAAAGGTATTTATTTATCTTATAAATTTCAGTTTCTTCTCAATAGATGGTGCCCTTCTCTTGTCTTCCACCAAGGTCGGGGGAAAAGAAATTTTCCAATTAATAACTCACTTAGTAAAAATTTATTTTTGGAAGCTTGCCACATTGCATGTTCAACATAACACGTGCTAGATGAAAATGGCACTAGATTTCAATCCTTTTGCATCTTGATAATGTTTCAATTATTTTGAAAGTTTGAATTTATTTTAACATGTGCTACCCCATACCTACTCATATTATAGTTTATTTTCATAAAATATTTTTTTGTTTTTTTGATATTAATAATTTAATTTTTGTAAGACATTTTTGGTACAGAGTATGGAATGTACACAAATGGAAAGTAAATTCACTCCTTATTATTTGGTTTTTTTTTTTTTTTGCAGTATAATTTTCTTGCTACTACCACTTAGCTTATATCTGCAAAAAATCCTCACTTCACTTTAAATTTAGTATTCATTTTATTTAAAAGCATAATTTAATAATTATGTTGCGAAGGTATGTCGCTGGTGAATCACCTATATACCTCTAGTGGATTTTTTTTTCTTCAAAGGTTGGCAAGTATGGGATGTTATCCATTTTGTACTAGCAATTATCTTGTTTCAGGTGCAAGCATTCCTCCTACTTTTCCATTTTGTCAGATTGGCGAAAAAACACTCGCACTTTTTTTAATGAAAAAGGAAAATGTCGAGTATTCAAGGTCAAAATGCACCTCTTTCCCTCAATTTCATTTCATTCAACTGCTTCTTTAACAGAATGGAGCGTGGCTTTTATTGCTCTGGTAAAAAATTCCAAACGAAACGTGTGTCCTGTCTCTTGAGAAAGTGATGCGACTGTCGTGTCATGTCAAAAATGAATTCTGTCCTTGCCTTTTGAGCTTCCTCTCTGTGCTGGATGATGAACGAGTACTGAATGATATGACTGGTGATTACACATCATTCGAACCTCTGTCTGATTGGCACCCTGCAGAGGGTTTTGTAGGTGTAAAAAAAAAAAAAAATTAGGCTCCAAAAGTTGGAATTAAATGCGGAAATTCTGTCTTTTCAGGCTCGGATTTTTGAGACTACTGTATTATGCATTTTGTGCTAGCAATTACACCCTTCAGGTTCAAACATTTCTCCTGCTGTTCCATTTTGTACAATTGGCAACTCTCAAAATACGGCGAAATCCCATTACGACAAAATTTTTCTTTGTGACGAAATCGCCTAAAAACTTTCCTTTTAAAAAGATCTCTCTAATATGATTCAATATGTAACATTCACCGTTACTAACGATCTGAAATATAATTAAACATTCTTTGTTCTGAAAAAAAAAAGTGGAAAATATTGAACATTGGCGTCTTATTCATCAGCCGTCTATTTTCTTTCGTACGAGAGATTATGTTGTCCCAGAAGACATAATCAGGGGTCTGTCCAGGATTTTTCACAGGGTCCGTTTTTTGTGAAAAATCAAATAATTTTGTGAAAAATAAAATTTTGTAAATAATAAAAAAAAAAAAAAAAAAAAAAATTGTCAAAACAAAATTTTAGAATTTAGAGATGGCACAAACGGCATCAATTAAACTTAAAGTTGAGTGTTTTCCTCTTTTCCGTCGAGAAAATCATTTTGGATTTTTTTTCTGATATTTGGCGGGGGGGGGGCATCGCTCTTTCAAGTATCAATATTTATCTACCATTCTACATTATGTTAAATTATACTAGATATATTTCTGTACAGTACTTAAAAATAATTGTAACAAAAATATAAATAAATAAAATAAAATTCAGAATAGGGTTCAGCATTCAACTTTTTGACCCGAGACACTCTTAAAACGCACAGAATTTCGTTTATAAAACTTATAAATTCCGTGATTTTAACAAAAATAAAAAGATATTTCAATTGTTTACCTCTTAACAAAGCGTAATAATCATCAAAATTTCGTAAAATCGGATTCCCATAGCAAAGAGATCGCAATTCTCAAAGTGAAGGCATCAAAAGTATAAAAGCGGCTTGTAAAAGAAATGTTTTTGTAAAATTATTTTAAAATTGCATTTTAGAGTCCTATGATAAACATACCATTAATATCTGTGGACACAGTTGACCCAAAAAATAAAATAAAATAAACCATCTATTCAGCATTTTAATTTTTGACTCATAACAGAAAATGGAATTTTGCTTTAAAAACTTGAAATGAGAGTTCTAACAGAAATAAAGAGACTTTTCATTTATTTGAATCCTAATAAAGCGAAGTTAGCTTGAAAAAAGAACAAAATATGATTTTCATATCAGATGTTATAAGATTGCATTTTTCAAAATGTAGACATCTAAATAAAAAAAAAACGGTAATTAAAAGAGTTTATTTAAAGTTAATCATCCTTGTGTATTAGCATCGAAAAATCAAAACCCATATAATTTTCTCCCAAAATAACAATTAAACATCGCACTGCACCGTAAAAACGCAAATATTAACAAGCTGGCAAAATGACGAGAATATTTTCTAATCAAGTTATTATAAAGGATCAACGCCAGACGCTAAGCGGTGATAATTTTGAAATTGGTAACCCTTTCTGAAGCGATCATATTTTTTCCTCATCCTTACTATTCCTTTGCAGTTCTAAGTTAATTTCGCAGATATATATTATTATTATTGTTTATTAAATCATGAACAAAGAAAAGTGCTTACCAATGCCTTTTCGGAAAAGTTTACAACACCGCTGCTAATTAGCTGTGATAAAACAAACAACCATTATATTTATTTGGCAGTAGCAATTATTTATCGCTTGCAGGAGCATCGCAAGAGTGCCGATTTTTTTTTTTTTTTTTTCAAAATTAGCCGATTTTGTATAAGCTGATTCCTCTAATTTGACTTCAAAAAAGGTTCCAAAAATTATCGGTTTATACACAGAAATATGCGTTATTTTACTTTCAGATTTGCTCTTTCAATAAACAATTTGCAGGGTTCGTACGGGTCATGGAAATCCTGGAAAGTCATGGAAATTTTTTTATCAAATTTCAGACCTGGAAAAGTCATGGAAAATCAAAATTTTCATTCAAAGTCATGGAAATTTATTTAAAGTCATGAAAAAATGTCCTGGGCAAAGAGAAAGTAACAGAATCTTAAACAGCATTAGAAATATTGAGTGATTTGACAGTAAAACTATTAAACTGGAAAATTGAACGATCCCAAAAACAAATCTGAATTTTGAAATCTCATTGCATCCACCTATGTAACAGCCTCACGTCTTTTTTTGCAATGTGACTTTACTGCTTGGACATAACTTCTTTTGAATTTGCCATTACTTTCAACACTTTTTATGTTTTATTTTATGTAATAGCTAACTTGCACATTCTTGATTTTGCCACGCCCACTCAAAAAACGCAATATAATTGCATCCGTGTTCTTTCCTATCACTCGTAAAAACTTATCAGAAATAATTTATCAGAGAGTATCTCAATTCATTGAAGGTTTTAGAAAATAAAGATCTTTAATGAGGCAATAAAATACAGAAACAGGAGAACTCTAATACTCTAAAACATAGCTTGCAAAACTAATCCATGCAATCCTGTTGTTACGTTCAACGTCAAGAATCAAACACTGTGTTCTAAAATTTCTGAACCTATTAATTTATATGCATTAAAAAATGTGTAAATAAGTAAACAAGTACATTTGAATCTGAAGATTTATTCACTACTGAATTTTTAAAATAAAATAAAATAGCTTGTTTAGAAATATGATTTTACTAAAGAATGTAGCTTTAATTTAAAGAACCAAAATACTGTCAAGTTATGTGGATGATTAAATGCACTATTGACACTAAGAGGCAACTTTTAAGGCAGATTTATTGAAATTTAGTAATGACTCATACAACCTTTGTCCCATTCATTATCATTCTGCCTGTTTATAAAAAAATTATTAGACATTTAAGCATTATTATTTTGTATTCACTATATTTTTGCTTTACTTAAATTTACAGGATGAAAACAAATAAGAATAGTTTTTTGGGTGCACACTGATATTTTTCAAGCACAAGTAAGTGCTTCAATGAGGTAGTGGCATTCACCTAAAAGTTTTACTAATACTAGTTTCCAAACATTGGCAAGTTTGATATTAAATAGTACTATTCTGGTCGTGTAACAAGGTCATGAAAAATTTTAGGGAGTCATGAAAAAGTCTTGGAAAAGTCATGGAATTTTTTCATCCGAATAGAGTATGAACCCTGAATTTGTGACAGATCCGATCTTGTTTATCAGAATTTTGTGAAGGGTCCGTTTTGTTTGATCGGGATTTTGTGAAAGGTCCGTTTTGTTTGATCGGGATTTTGTGAAAGGTCCGTTTTGGTTGATAGGATTTTTGTGAAGGGTCCGTTAACGGACCCAAATTTCCTCTGGCCAGACCCCTGATAATAAAGGTTAAATTATAAGTCCTCGTGTTGGATTTTTGAGAAAATCAGTGCGTTACAGAAAGAATGTTTATACATTACTTAATGGGCTTTAAAATGGGCCCCAACGTTTTGTTCATTGTAATGGGACTTCACTGTACTTCGAAAAACAATCAAAACGTGTTGATGAATAAGCAGGGTTCGTACGCCTCTTGAAAATCCTTAAAAACTCCTGAAATTTAATTTTTTCTTCTAAGGGCCCTTCAAACTCCTGAATTTTTGTTTTAATCTCCTGATTTTCCCCCTCTCCTCCTGAAAATAATTTTCAACAACAATCGCTGATTTTAATTCCATGTCATCTCCATTTAAGCAGCCATATTGAATCGCTGGTAACCAATCAAAATCCTTGTATTACACAGAGCACCCAGTGCTTTTCGCAAAGACATGGGGTGTGTTCGAACCGACTGACCTGTTACTGTTCAAACATGCCCATTACGGTTACTGATTGTAACTGCCACTACAGAAGGAACCAAGAGCATGTGCTAGTTTTTGTGCTAACAGCAACAGCTATTAAGCATATTTTCTATATTGCTAATTAGTAGTGTTATTAGTATATTTACTACAGATAATATGCCAATATATATAATATTTCGTGTGTTCTTGTTATTTTCAAATATTTTGAATCCAATTTTTATTACTTTTTTTTTTGATTGAATAGTGTGTGAAAAAAAATTACTAATTGATTAAAAATTTGACAGCAAAGTAGATTAAATGTTACTAAAACTAATTTTCTTGTAAAAACCGCTCATGTTATTACTCCTGAAATTTTTGCTTTTGACTCCTGAAAACTCCTGAAATTCATTTTGTCTGGAAGAGTATGAACCTTGAATAAGGAAATTGTAGAGTATTCAAGACCAAAGTGCATCTCTTTCCCTGAATCTTATTTCATTCTGGGAATGTTTTTTTAATGGAATGGAAATGAAATGCTTCGGTGCGTTTCGTACGAAACGAATGTCCCGTCTCTCGGGAAAGTGCCGCTAGGGTCCTGTCGCTTCAAAAATGAATCTTCAATATGAAGGTTTCGAGTTTCCTCTCGGTGCTAGATGATGAACGAGTACTGAATGATATGACTGGTGATTACACATCATTCGAACCTCTGTCTGAATAGCACTCTGCAGGAATCAAATGATATGTTTTTTTTTTTTTTTTTTGTTATTTCAGGGATGGGATTTTTCTGGCTTTTTCTGTCGACTTTTAGAACCTTTCCTCCTTTTTTTGCCTCTTTCAGGCCTTATTTTTCTTAAAAATCGGAAAAAAAAATAAGATTTTTTCAAATTTTCGGTCCTCGATTTCTTATTTTTTCCATTTTCCTCTCTCGAATCTTCGTCCTCCTTGATATCTGCCAAAAACATGTTTTGGAATCATGCCAACGATGTCAAACACGTGCTGCGCCGAAATTTGCATGCTTCGTTTGAGATTTCAATCTTTTTGCATCCTGCTAGTATTTCAATTATTTTTTATTGTTGGGTGACTTTTCATTATATGCTACCATATATCTGCTTATTTTATTCATCATTTCAATAATATCTTTGTTTCTTTAATTTATTTTGGAAAAAATGCAAAAGTCAAAAAATATGAAAAATTGACACTATTGTGTGATACAACCAAGATTGACCTCTGACTCCCCCAACCCTTTGTTCAATAACTCAGGGGTTAGAAATTGTTGCCTCTTTTTCAAATTTTAGATTTATTAATAAATAAATCTGAAATTTGAGTAAATCAAAAATTGCCACATCATTACAAAATGGAAAATCATTAAAATATGTGTTTCAGGTTTTCATTGATTTATCCCATTTATGTGTGAAGAAGGGAGTTAATTAAAAAGATGCACCAGACTATTCAGACGTTGCTTATTGCCAGTACAGTTTTCCACATATCGAAATTTTCCATATATCAAAAAAAAAGCTCTATATATAGATTTTTTTTTTTGGGGGACATTTGTAAATTTTTTTCCCACTTTAGACTTTTTCTCATGAAAAATTAAGGTTAGAGGAGAAAATTGTGTTCACTAAAATTTGCTACTACAGTCATAAGGAATCTAAGGTTGAGGGGTGTGTAGTCAGGTCGTTGTTTCGTTCTGGAGTTCTTAAATTCTCTCAAGTTTGTTTCAAATCTTATAACCAGTAACATTGTAAAATTAGTTTCAAGTTATCTCTTTTGTCTGTTGATTATCATTCCTAGTCTTTTTAGCTGCAATAAAAATAATTCAAGTTAAGTAGATTGATTTTTTACTTTTCTCTCGATTACATTGTCAAAAAGAAAATCCCCTAATGTTGCGGATCAAGTTGAATTGCCGAAGAATGAAGATGGATAAAGGCGCAAAAATGTAATATCTGTTATTTTTTAAATTATTAACTTTCATTTTATCCAATGCTCGTATCAATTAAAAATCGGGTTTCATACACGAAAATTAACCATAATTTTAATGTGTTAGGGGATTTTAACGATAAAATAAGATTATTTCTATATATTGAAATTTCTATGTATCGAATTTTTTTCTGGCAATTTGCTACTTCGATATATGGAGATCCGACTGCATTAGAGTGTTTTATTTCATTACCTCTTTTTATATAGATGAAGAGGTTTTCTGTAGTTCTATAACGCATCTGCAATTATTTTTGCAAATTTAATGCAACATTAATGTAATCCTTAGATCTGTGAAAAGACATGATTGCAAAATATGTAACGTTTCAGGGAACTTGATTTCCTGGATTTTGTTACCACAATAAATAGTAAAAATCTAAAGTATAGATGTATGGTCTTTTAATTTTCTGAAAAAGTTATTGAAAGTCCTTACATTTATTCTCTTGAATAGAACTGTTGGGTGTTTCAATTTTAGTTGGGGTTTTTTGCTTTCTGAACTCTTATATTTTGTGTATGACTTAACAGCTACAAAAATGTATTTTCTCTGAGGGTGCTTCATGATGAATAAGTTAAATGATGTCACTGATGATTACAAATCATTCGAACCTCTGTCTGAAGAGTACCCTCCAAGGCTTTTTTAAATACAATCTAGTCTCAAAAGTTCAAGGTTTCCCTAATCCAAGGTGCTTCATTTATTTAATTTAATTTTTTAGTCGCTTTTTTTTTAATTCTGGAAATAGAAATTTTGCTACAGTAAATAATGAAAAGAAGTTGAGAAATTTGTTTCAACTACTCCCAAAGAGGTATGAAATATTCATGGACTATATGACATGTGTTACAACTACAAGATATGTATTCTGAGATGCCTTGGAGATAACTTGATACGCAAAATTGACTGATTTTCGACAATGTTGGCAATCCTTTTGGAGTTATAATTGCGACTAAAAAAAAAAGAGGTGCACAACTCGATGCCACATGAATTTCAGGAAAAGATTTAAACCTTTCACGACTAAGTTTTTTTATTCAAAATTAATTTTCTAAAACATTTTAAAAGTTTTTGTTTTGTTTTTTTAATTTAAATATGTAAAATCTTCTGCTTGAGTTTGGCAAGTATCTCTCACCTTAAAACACTTGTTGCATGTATGGTTTGTACTTCATTTAAGTATTTAATTTTTTATGCATCATATATATTAATCATCACAACATTTTCTTTTTTAAATCTTATTTTCTGGACTATTTTCTAATGTATACTACATTTAAAAAATGGAGACGGGACTATGGTGTCAGTCTTTCTATCATTTTATAGTCTTTTGGATTATATCGGTAAAGATTTTTATGCATATCTAATATGTTGACAACTTGCCAGTTATGTATGATCATGAATTAAATGCTGTGAGGGTGAATGATATTTATTAGATCTGATGTGTACTGATGTAGAGCCATTTTGATTAGTCACTCAGCATTCGATTTGTTTTCCAGGACAAAGACTCCGGGACCTGGGGCCCAGTCTGCCCTCAGGGCGTTGGCCCGCAGTGGAATGAAGATTGGCCGGATAGGTAACTATCTTTCCCATTTTTCTTTTGTACCTCTTTTCAGAAAAATAGTAAGCGTTGAAATGATAACTTTTTTTTTTACATGGAAAGAAAAAGGGGGGAAAAGTTGATTTTTCTAAAAAATTAAAATGCTTTTCACTGGTTATATTTTTTTGGGGGAAACATGAAATATTTTAATATACAGTAGTAGACCATTATAACGCCGACCTATATAACGCAATTCTCTATAAACCGCACCACTTTTCAGGAGTAAACAATAGGTTTTGAAGTTTAAAAAATCCTTCTGTTTTGCTTTGCAAGCATTAAAATTGTAAGGCAAATCAAATTTTGAAATAGTTTCTCATTTTTCCATCTTCATTCAAAGCTTTTAAAGGAAAATTAGTACTTACAGTAAATAGAAATTACCAGATGGCTCTTGAAAATGCAGCTGTTATGCAAACCATGAAGCTAGCAGAAGTGCAGGATAATGCACTTTCTTTTGATTGTGAAACATATTTATCTGTGAACAACTCATTGTAATATTGGTGCTTTAATACTCATTGCAGATAAAACTCATTCAGAAGTGCTAATATATAGATATGTTCTGGATATTAATTTCAAAATTTGTGAAATGATCTATATAACGCAAAAACCTGTATAACGCAAAAGCTCTGGTTCCAAGGTGTGTGTTTTAACGGTCTTCTACTGTATATATATACAGTCGAGTCCCGACTTACGGCAAGGGATGTGTTCCAAGACTCCTCGCGTAAGTCGAAATTTCACTTTGTAGAAAATGGTATGTATACTCATTTTTTTTGAAGCATACCAAATTCTTTGAGACACTTATAAACATCTCTCAAAATGCTTTAAAGCATTCCGCAACTATACATTAAAGTTTCTTATAATTAAGAGAACTGTACTATTACTCTACTTAAAAGATAAAGCTGCTTCATTCAACTTAAACTCTTCAGATGCACAAAATAAATGATCAATGGCTGGAAAAGACATAAAATAAAACTACATGGTACATACATCACTTATAGGTATTGTCATGCTACTGTCGACGCACTTTTTAGTTGTTCCAACATTTTGAAAATCTTAGACTTTTTTTTTTTGCCAGAAACTTTCTTTTTCTTCCCATCTTTACAAACTTGAGATGAAACAGTTCACTAAGGTGCCATTTTATTTCATCAAATTTAATATTTCGAAAGAAAGATGCCGGGTGGTTACTTGAAGCACTAACAAAGCGATGCGTCGACTAGTACGTTGAAGGGAACTTCCGCAATCTGTGACGCTATAAAGATAAAATCTATTCACGAAATCAATATTTAGAACCCAGTAACAAAACCGATACTTCCTTCCAAAAAAAATCATATTGCAGACTAGGAATTCGCATTAGGCCTAAAATTCGTTTCCCGGAGGGAAAAACTCGCATTATAGCCATTTCACGTAAGTCGAATCGCGTCAGGGTTGGCAAGTTTCTGCCGAGGTGGTTAAAACCACTGGTAGAAACCGGTTAAAACCGGCATGGCAAGAACCACTTTCTGCCACTTTGCGGCAGAAACTGGCAAAAACTCACAAAATGAAAAATTAATTCTTGATATACAACAGAAAATGTATGGAAAAAATAATTAATTGTTAAAAAAGTTAAACTTTCATCTATTGTATAAATGGTCCACCATGTAGTAACTGGGGTAGTGGTAAAATTTTGACTGGAAAAATAAGTTTTGAGAAATGGGGCCAGTTTGTTTTGCAAAGCTGTGACATTAGGTACAAAATTTAGGCAAGTAAAATTCTGGCAGTTTCTTCTTCAGGCACATGACATGATAATTTTAATCACAAACAATTTAGAGGAAGCATATAAGTGAGCAAATTACAATCAGTAACGCCTGTTTAACTCTATATGTCACTCCTATTTCCTAAGCACCCTTGTATGATTTTTTATCCTTTGTTAAATTAATACAAATACTACGAGCCACTGTAATTGGAAAATTTCCTTTCTGAACTAAATCAAGGGCACTAGCATGGGATTTTATTTTTTTAAATGATGAAATAATGTTTATTTTTTTAGTTTACTTAAACAAATATCATTTATTAATTACTTGAGTTATTAAAGACTTTTTAAGTTTTTGCCAGTTTCTGCCGGTTTTTACCGGTTATAACCAGTTTCTGCCACTGGCACGGCAAAAACTAGTTTCTGCCGGCAGAAAGCCAACCCTGAATCGCGTTGTAGCGGGAGTTCACTGTATATACCAATAATATATTTGTTTGTTTAACAGAATTATACATCTAACTTTCCAATCTATTTTTTTAAATTATCCATTGTGATGGTAATCTCGGAGCTGCCACTGTATAACAACTGTTTTGAAGTAGATTACCCAAACAATTTTTGCTCCATTATTTTTCAATTTTTTTTTCTCTTTAAAAATAAACCGGTTAAAAATTATGAAAGTGGAAATGTCATTTACAGATTTTCCCTGGTACTTACTTTAAAAGGCCTTAGGAAACTCTTTCTTTTTCATTTTATAAAAATAAGAGACCTTAAAAGTACTTATTTCTTGCTCGATGTCCTTAAAACTCTTTGAAAGTCCTTTTCACTACTTCTGCCAACTTTCTAAAAAATAGTTTAACAGATACGCATCCACAATCCTTTAAAAATGTGATCCTCATTTTAGTTCCGTAGTCCATTTAAACAAGGGTAAGGATCAAGTTTAACAAACTGCAGGTAAACCTGAAATATACAGTGAATTCATTAATCAGGGCCCAAATACAGGTTGATTTTACTACCGCTTTTCGGTACTTTCACAAAAATCTTATTTTAAAATCTTTACTTTCACAAAAATCAAGTTATAAAATCAGCAGCTTCACAAAACTAACTTTGAGAATCGACACATTCTAGAAACAATATTAAAATAAACGAAAGTTTAACAAAAACCTGTGTTTTAAAATAGAAAGCATGTTTTTCTGTTTGAAACAGAGTTTACTCATAAAATAAATAAAATGCTAAGATGATTTATATGAACAATCGCTTAGGTAACAACTTTTTCATAAATTAAACCCAAGTTTCACTGTTTTTCGCCAAATTGCTTTTAAGCAATCTTTTAGCATCAGTTTTATGGGATTGTGATTTCCTGAATTGTACACAGTACAAAGCTTATTGAGCTGGGATACAATGATATTTTCCCTACCTTTTTGTCCCCCCCCCCCCCCAAAAAAAACGTTCAAAATATTAGTTAATGACATTTGCACTTTTCAAACTAACGTTTAAATTGCTCTAATTTTCTGAGACAAAAATTAGAATCTGCTTTTAAAAGATCACAAATTCAATGCTGATAAAAAATAAAAAAAATTTCACAAAAATAGAATATTGATACAGTACTTTCACAAAAATAGGTAGTGAGAAAAAAATCCTGGATTCGCCCCTGTTAATTCATGAAAAGAACTGGAAGTTTTGAAAGTTTCCTTAACATGTGGGGGGGGGGGGGGACTGTAAGTTTCTTAGTTTTCGTTGAGAAGTTTTGAATCATTATAACAATAAAGATTTTTAATTGTTTGGACTAAGTGCAAGAACAAAAAAATGAAAACTTCTTTCCATTTTTATTAATCATCTCTCACTTTTTTCAAAACTTATTGTTGAATCCTTTTATTTCAATTTGAGATTTTATCGAATGACTAAGTAAAACTGTCCATCTTTGTCAATATTTTTTTCTTTTTAAAGTTAATGTTACATGTTTCTAAAAGGCTTTCCTTGTTCCATTTTTCTGGATTCCTTTTGCGGGAGCTAAAACTCTGCTAAGGAATGAAATTGCTCTGCAATCCTAGCCAAGATTAATTGAATATGAATTAAGTTTTCTTTTGTTTTTTCATGTGTCCTTGTGCTTGTAATATATGTAATTTGTAATAATATTTTGAAGTTTTGTACCTTCCTGCAAATGTTCTTTTTTTTCTCCTATTTTTAGTACGGTTTGTTTCAAAGTTTTAATGCCGTGTGTGGACATGGGAAATCAAAGTTCTTTATGCTCTGAGCACGACTTACTTTTTATTTGTATTTATATGCGTACTAGCCAACTCTGTTTTTAACAGGAGACTCCCGTTTTTTGCTTCCATCTTCCAATTTCCCGTTTTTTCAGTCTATCATCAAACGTTTCACTTTCTTAATAGATGGCGCCCTTTTCTTATCTACCAATGTCAGGGAATAAGAATTTTTCCAATTAATAACCCATTTTGTTAAAATTAATGTTTTGGAAATTTTCCACTTTGCATGTTCAACCAAACACGTGCTTAGCCGGAAGTGGCAGCAGATTTCGATCCTTTTGCATCTTGGAAATATTTCAATTATTTTGGAGGTTTGAAGTTTTTTTAACATGTGTTACCCTATACCTACTTATTTTATATTTTATTTTAATTAGATAATGATTTTTTTTCGTATTTTAGTAATTAAATTTTTGTAGCTACTTTTTTGGTAGAGAGTGAGAAATGTATGAAACTTTAAACAAATTCACTCCTTGTTTTTTGGTTTTTTCCTTTGCAGTTTATATATGTATTGCTGCTACCAATTAGCCAGGGTTCATACGCTCCTTTAAAACTCCTCCAATACTCCTTCATTTAGGAAATATTTTTGAAGGGCCCTTCAAACTCCTTCAGTTTGGTTTGAGCTCCTTCAAAACTCCTTTCTTTTCCTCTGTGACAGTAACTTAAAATATTCCGATCGACAACTTATCTTCGTCACAAGGGTGATTTTAATGCAATAATTTCGCGTATGGTTTTTCCTCACAAAGATGTGATTTACAAATTGATCATAGAAATTATACAAGTTGAAGGTGAAAATATTATAAGATGACTAAGACATTTCATAAATGAAGTAAACCATGCTCAAATGGTGCTTGGCTTTTTTTTCCAGTTAAATGATTATTGCTTTTCCCTCCTCCCCACTCTCAGCGGCAAAAGTCAGTTTGTCTAATTATTATTTAAACATTTAAAAATACATGTACTGTATTAAGTGATTGTGTTAAAAAGATAATTGTTTAGAAAATCACAGTTATGATATTAATGATGTCATGCCTTGAGGGGGAGACAGGTTCATGAAATTGACAAAAGGAAGAGAGAAGGTGACAAAAAGTGACTTCACACAGTTATTGTAAAAATATGTTTATAAAAAATATGACATGTGGCAAGAGGAGGAGTAAGATAGAGTGTGATTTTTTGTGACAAAGGTGAAGGGGATCAAACATGTTGAAAAAAAAGGTGTGATGCCATTTAAGGACAGCCCATTAGTACTCCTTCAACATCTCATTTCACTCCTTCATTTTATTTCTGAAATTGAGTGCAAAACCTGATTAGCTTACATCTGTGAAAAATCCCCATTACACTTCAAATTTAGTATTCATGTTATTTAAAAGCATAATTTAATAACTCTGTTGCGAAGATATGTCGCTGGTGAATCGCCTATATACCTCTTTTGGAATCTCCTGTTTTTCTTTCTTTGAAGGCTGGCAAGTATGTATATGTAATGTTTTATGTTATTATCAAAATACAAGCACAAGCCTTTGGTTGACGACCTTTTTTAATGGTTGTCGCGATGTTGAATTGTTCCGAATTTTTGTTTAGCAGTGCTGTTAGAGCACATGAGTTGGCAGTACTGAATGTTTCTGTTTCTCTCTTGCAGAGGATGTGACGCCCATTCCATCGGACAGCACTCGAAGGAAAGGAGGTCGCCGCGGCAGACGTTTGTAAAATGTGAAATTAATATTAAAAAAAAACAGAAAACGTTACCTTTTGTCTTTGTGGTCTTTTCTTTTTTGATCTGATCTTTCAATCTTCGCACATAAGTGAGACCACAGGTCTCGATGGTACGCAAAACAAGAAATAAAAGTTTAAGGGGTGCTGATTATTTTTTTTTTTGGGAAAAGAGTTTAATGCTCAAATTGCTATGTTTTAATTGTAAGTTAATATTTCATTTTGCCAATTAAGATTTTCTTTTTTTTTTATTGATAACTGCAGTTAAGGGTTTGATTGAAGGGTGGGGGGGAGAAACATAATTCAGATCTTCACTATGCTACTCAGACTCACATAGAAAAAGTGTTTTGAATCGGAATGCCGACACTCACTCAAAGTTTAAATAAACAAATTTTCACTTCAAAAAAAAAATTTCAGGTTGTTGGGTCATTTCACGAAAGTGTCAACCTGTCGACCGAAATTTTAAATTCAATCAATATTTATTAATGTGATATTCATCATTTTATAGATAAGATTCTGATTCTTCGAATCTGATAAAATGTTTTCAGGATGACTGCTTGAAGTTCCTTGAGAACAACATAAAAAAATTTATCAATAAAGTGTTCAAGAAACGGTGCCTGCAATCTTTCAAGCATTTATTTGATATTGATTAAAAAAAATTGATTAATTCATTTTCCAAGAGCTGCCTATTTTTTAATAATTAGTTAGCGTGACGATGTAATCGCTTCAAACAAACACTGCATCAACAAGTTCTAGTTCAACAAGGCACAAAAAAATAATAAATAAATGAATATCTATGAAAACTTAAAAGAAATTGAGTGTTGAATTTGATTTTAAATATTCGAGGTTGCAAAACGTACGCTCATCACACTATATCGGGGGTAGGAGTTGTCCTAAAATTTTCTTTTTATTTCTCCATACTTGCCCAAGAAAAGAAAAACCTAAAACTGAAAATTTTCATGATGATATGCTTATATTTTAGGATAAGATGAACTTGCTAGACCCCTAAGAAATTTTCTCTATAAAAGAAAAACCTATGCTTCTGCCTTTTTTTTTTTGAGAAGTGGAGGGAGGGGGCTACATTTAACCATAGCATATACTCAATAAAAAAAGCTTTTGCTTTATAACTCTTATAGTTATTCTTCTTCTGCCAAAAAGATGTAAAAATAATAATGAAAATAGAAACAGAGCTAGCTGCACAGCAGACATTAGAAAGCATTTAGGTGGGGGGATAGAATCTGATATTTTATCCCCCCCCCCCTTTGAAAAGAAATGAAAAATATTCAAACCACATTAGCGAGGAACATGTGCGTAATGCTATGCACAAAGGAGTTGAAAAACTTACGCTCTACATAGATAATATTACATTAGACATTCATCAATTATCGCCAATCATGAGGGAAGATTTTCATTCCTTGCAAGTTGAATTGCTTGATGAAGCTTTGCTATTCGTGTATTTTCCAGCACATGTTCAAACAAGGTGGTTAACTCTGGCCTGTTTGTGATAGACTGAGCATATTTAGTTATTAAACAGTATTTCTTAAATCTATATCTGTTCATTATGAAGGTGGCAATTTAGATAGATATAATAGAACTGCAAGGGTTCAATTCGAATATTGCAGGCAAGGCAAGTATAATATTAAGAGTTGAACCGAACCATTGTTTCGGTCACTCGTCTGGTCAGTGCCAATTCTATATTAGCTTATGCAACTGTTTTTTTTTTTTTTTTTTTTTTGAGGTCCGAGAGTGAAGGGGAAATATTTGTTAGGTTTATAGCAGCCAAGTCGAGAGTTGCTCCAATAAAAGAAATTACTATTCCGCGTCTAGAGCTTATGTCGTGTGTGTTAGGTGTGCGCCTTTCTAAATACGTGTCGGAAGCACTCACATTACATGTAGCGATAGACATTTTTGAACAGATTCCAGCACAGCATTATTTTGGATTCAAAGAAATGACGCGTGGGGAACTTTTGTGGGTAATCGTGCAAGAGAAATTTGCTCAGTTACAAATACAAATCAGTGGTCACATATTTCAAGTCATTTAAACTTCGAGATTTACCTTCACGCGGTTGTCTTCCTCTTCAGTTTTCTAAATCGGATTGGTGGCGTGGGCCTGTTTGGCTTAAAAGTTCTAAAGATAATTGGCCGAAATCTGAGGTTAAAGCAAGTGAAACTTTAGTTTTTGCAGAACGCAAGAAAAGCATATGTTTGAATCTTAGTGCTGTAGTTGAAAGTGGTAGGTACGAGAAGTTTTCTAGAAGTCTATAAAAATGGTACGAGAAGTTTTCTAAATTTTCAAAAACGATAAGAGTTTTAAGTTGGTGAAAAGATTTATTAAAAATTGTCAAAAAAATAACGGTAATTCGAGAACGTTTCTTGCTAGATTCCGAAATAAAAGAGTCTAAAATCGCCCTTCTTGCTCTTGTTCAGGCGGAAAGTTTTCCGGATATGGGAGACTCTATCGGTGGCATTTTGACCATAAGAGACCAAAATGGTATAACCCGAGATTGCTCGCGCAGGGTATGGCATACCCACCTCTTCGCTTTCAATCAAGTTTGTTTCACCTTTTTTTTTTTTGGAAGTGGACGATTCTTTGAGTAGCGGTCCCATAGGTCATAACCTTAAAGGGGTAGAAACGGTGGGGACATTCTAAAATTAGTTTATTTGGAATTGACTTCTACGGGTGTATCATACCCTGCGCGAGTATTTCTGCTACAGTTCTGAACTAAAGCATACGCAATGCTTCCAAGAGACTTAAAATTAAAACTAGGATCTAGTGAAGACATTGCATCCCCTGCTAAAAATGCAAAATCAACGTACAAAAGCTGTACTGAAAGCCCCAATATGAAAGACAAAAACCAAATTTGTGTGTAAAAATGGCAAAAACATTTGCATGGACCATATGGCATGCATTTTCAAAAAAAAAAATGTAGAAATTGAATGCAAGTCTTTTAAGAAAGAATTTTATATTTATGCTCTTTTGAACTCGAAAATACTAAGAAACTTCCTAGGGGAATGAGATACCCTGCGCGAGCACTCCCGTTCGTTTTGGTCGCGCGAGCAATCTCGGGTTAAGAACACGAATCGTCGAAAGTGAAGATTCCTATGAATTCTGGTATCCTATTTTGTTGCCATCTAAGCACTACATAGCGTACTGTTTAGTCAGAGACTATCACTCGAAATATTCACATGCTGGAACTCAAGCATTGACTGTTATAATGGGAGAAGAATTTTGGATAATTGGTGCTAGACGCACAATCCCGGTCAATTGTTAAGAACTGTGTTCGATGCAAAAGATTTACTGCATAGACTAATAATAAGAGTAGACCGAGCTTTCTCATTCTTGCTGATGAAGAAAATTGGTTCATAGATGTATCATGTGACTAGTGGAAGGGCTTGGCGAAGACTCTGGCAGCATGGTTGCTAGATGGCAGCATTATCTATAGTTTGGCACTCGACATGTATTTTAAGACAATGTGTTTTCATTAAAAAAAACTTCCAGGTGCAGAGATTGAACTGTTTTTCTTTTACTTATGCATTATTTTGACATTAGTAATAGTTTTTGATCAGTTTTCGGTAACTTTTATTTCATTTGAAGCTGTCAACGTTAGCGTGAACGTAATGGCGTAAACGTTTTGCGTTAACGCAAAAATGTACTAATTGGTATCTTAAATTGAAACTGTAGGTAAAAATCTTACCGTTTGCCGATTCTTCTTGGTCGCTTGCATCTTTTATTGCTTAGAGAGTTATTGAAATGGACTAAAGAAAATGCACAATACTATCTAAACGAAAAACTCACCATATTAACGAAATATTTACAACTTAGAATAACAAATTTACAAATCGGACTCCATAAAAGATCGTTCTTCCGTGTTCCATCAATTCAATTTATTTTATTTATTGTTGATCGTCTGCTACGATCCACGCCCGCTGTTGCTAGGATATCCACCAGTCACATGGTTTGGTTTATGAGCAGCAAAAGGGTTGCCATAGCTCGGTCTACTCTTATTATTAGTCTATGATTTACTGCAAAACCTCCGACTACTGGATCGATTCAGTTACCACTGGACCGAGTTCGTGATGCTTTCGCCTTTGAGGTCTGCGGAACAGATTTATGCGGTCCGCTTATTCTCTGGAATAGAACTAAGGCTTGGATAGTGCGGTATGCCGATGCGTACATTTAGAGTTCCTCCTGAGCATCCATGGTATTTTTGCGAGGGTCCTGGTGCCTCCCTTGGATTTGAGGGTGACAGGAGAAGTCAAACTGCTTTGGCTCGCCTGAGCACAGGTCATCTAAAAACCCTCAGATTTTCCCATGGTAATAGGATTTTCCCAGTTTGCACCAAATGTCATACTGAAGAGGCCACTGCACAGCATCTGATTTTTTATGATGGTTTGGTACGCGAGGATCTACTGAAGAGACGTGCTTCTGTCTTGAAGTTGATTAAGGCGAACAACCTCATGGATCTGATCTGATTCAGAACAGAGAGATAAGCAAGAAGAAGAAGAAGACATTTAGAGTTGGTGTCGTCCATAAGCACAGAGATCTTCATACAAGCACTTCACCGTTTCACAGCCCGAAGAGGTCATCCGTCTGTTGTGTACACCGACAATGGGACTAGTTTTGTTGGAGCGTCAAGATTGCTGAGAAAAATAGATTGGAAAAAAGTGATATATCGCTGGAAACGTTAAGCCCCATCACTTGGAATTTTATTCCGCCTATAGTTACGTGGTGGGGCGGATGGCGGGAGTTCGTACCACTAAGGAATTATTAGTGCAAGTCTTGGGACAAGCATCCGTAACCTATGAGGAATTACTTATACTCTCCTATGTGACGTGGGATCGGTAATAAACTGTCGTCCTCTAAACTATGTCTCGAACGACACGGAGGATTTAACGCCTTTAACACCTTCTATGTTTATACAGGACATTAAATTTTCAGGTACCCCACATTTGGACCTGTTGGATCGAGATAAACTTTTAGTACGCCAACGTTTTTTGCAAAGAGTCGCGGGAACAACTTCGAAGTCGTTTCCGCAAGGAGTACCTCGGACAATTAGTGCAGAGACATGGACAAACTCATTGTGAGCTGAAATTAGGGGACATTGTATTGGTCGGAAGCGAAAATCTCAAACGAATTAACTGGCTAATCGCGCGTATTCAGGAACTGTGTACTGGAAGAGATGGACGGGCAAGAGTTGTGAAAGGGAAAACCCAAAATGGTACATTGACCTGTGCGAAAATTGTACCCTTTAAAAGTGTGGTCCGGTTTCAAAAATAGCATTATTTAATTTTTGATTCAAGCAAATCGTAAAGGTGATAGTGTTGTGAAACGGATCAGAAAAGAACTTTGAACTGTTTTCTATTTTTAATTATTCAATTCTTTATTTATTGTGGTTTATGCAAATTTTGTTGTAAAGCAATTTATCTGGCAGGTGGCGCCAGATAAAATAACACCTTGTCTTGACCAGTGGTCGGCTGTTGTGTATTTTTGAAATTTTTTAACTGTAAAGCTCCGATCACGCTTTGTCAACTTAGCCGGTTGAACTTTTCTTACCTTGTTTTCGGTCCGATTCTTTTCTTTAAAGCAGTTTATCAAGCACTTTACTATAGAATAGAATAAATTTACTAACTTAGAGACATTTCAAACCAATTTACTGCTACTGTGAGGAAAAAATTCAAATTTTGAGTCGTGTTTGTTTTTTTACGAATACCAGCCATTTTAAAGTAATAAGCATAATATTAAGGAATAAATAAACAATAAATTAAAGCTAAATGACTTTTAATGGTAAACACAATGCAAAAATAATAAAAAATTGACATATGATAATTCTAATTATGAATTTATTCGAAAATATTTGAGTGTACGATGACTTTTGTGGCGTGTTATTTCTCTGTCTCTTCATTTTTTGACCCATTTCAAAAAGAAGATCCGTCAGTATTTTGAAAAAACTCGGGGGTTTTAAGGCTCTCTGTTTAACGACGCTCTATTTAACGAATTTCTCCATTTAACGACGGCTTTTCACGGTCCCAGATGTTCCACTATAATGTTAAAAGCATTCCATTTAAGGACGCTTTCGACTCAAGGACGATTTTTTGTGGTCCCTTGAAAGTCGTTAAATAGAGAGCCTACTGTGTTTAGAATGACATAGGAATAATGCAAAAAAAATTGGACTTCATATTCGAATTCAGTTTCGCGTTATTTTGGTTTTACTAAAAAATTTCAAAGTGTACGAACACTTTTGGGAGCCACTGTACGTCCTTCTGCGGAACTACTTTGATATACCCCCCAAATCGGAAATTTGGAGACTTTTTCCCCTCGCCAAGCAAAATACCTGTTTTTATTGCCACAAAACTTTAAAAAAAAAAAAAAAAACCCAGAAATGGTACAAAATACAAGAAGATGGGCCGTGGTAGCCTGATCGGTAGGGCATTGGACTCGGGGCCGGAGGGGCTCGGGTTCGATCCCCGCTGGTCGAAGACCCACCGTCGTCATTAAAGGGGACTGGGCGACGTTAAATAGGCTCGTGGTCTCAATGTCCTCCAAGTGAAACGATACCTCTGGGGGTGCTAGTACCAGGTAGCTATTAGCTCTTGGACTAGTTCTAAATTCTCATTAACTGTTCGATCCGGTGATGGTGCTGCCATCTATCGGTAATGCAGTCCTCGACATAAATACAGTTGTAGTCAGTTGTGACTCTTGAATAGAATAGAATACAAGAAGATACTAAATTTGGCAAAAGCAAAAACCTAAAAGCTGGAAAAACCTAAATTGGCAACACCAAAATAAGAAACAGCAACCCTAAAAAGTCTGTAGAATGTGCCAGAATTGGCACGTATTTTTTTTTTTTTTTTTTGGGGGGGGGGGTATATCAAAGTTATACCCCTTCTGCTTCTGAGGCACAACTTTCGTTCAATTTGGTAATTTTTGTGCTGTAGCAAAGCTGATACTCTATTCAATGAAAGCAACGACTTTACAAAACTAGCCACAAAGCACGGCGAAAAATTAAAGTGAAAAAAAGTCCACCGAATAACGAATGAGAACTGTTAAAAAGTAAAACAACCCGCCACATAAGTAAAATCAAGTGCTTGAAGAGACAAATTGTTCTTCAAGAAATAGGAAGCTAAACTAAATAGCACGAAGTTTTCGCCTTAAATTATAATTATGATTTGATAAATCCACAATGACGATGAAACCTGCACCTTGGGAATGCATCAAGATTCCATTACCTAATCCATCATCAAGCTGCAGATTTCATCGTAAAGTTGAATCTAAGCAAATCAGACCAAAGTCATTCTTTAATAAAAACATTTCTTTATTTTGTTATACATCATCTTTTGATACACTGGAAAACTTATTAATAACTTACTTACCGAAATCTTCAACAAATTGGAAGTTCTTGAAAGTTTTTACAGTCAAGTAAACGTTCAAGTCTTACTTATTTGAAAAAAAAAAGGACGTTCTATTAATATTAAATTCCCGCTGCCACTCACGAAAACACTCAGTTAAGTTATTTAATTGCTTAAGGTGAGCCTTTGTTTGAACTTGTTGGTCATCAAAACAATGTTTGCATACGAAGCCTTGAATGGTTGAAGCTGCATTTCGCAATTGAACTGAAAAACGTTTAAGCTATACTGTATCTCCTGTAACCTGATTTGCAGCTTGTTTCCCTCAAAAACGTTTTCAAATACTCATGAGTATTCGACAGACTTTTTTTTTTCTTGAGCTTATTTGTCTTTAGCAGCCTTCCTAACTCTTAAACACTGTTTTCTCTCTTACACTATAAATTTAGGAACTACTTTGATATACCCCCCCCCCCCCCAAAAAATCGGAAATTTGGCGGCGTTTTTTTCTCGCCAAGCAAAAATACCTGTTTTTGGCACCTTTTTTTCAAGAAAATACTAAATTTGGCAACAGCAAAAACCTAAAAGCTGAAAAAACCTAAATTGGCAACACCAAAATAAGAAACAGCAACCCTAAAAAGTCCGTAGGGAGTTCCAGATATGGCGCGTATTTTTTTTTTTTTGGGGGGGGGGGGTGTGTGTGGGTATATCAAAGTTTTACTTAAATTTATAATTCTTATGGTTTCTATTTCGTATTTTTCTACAGTATCTTCTCTACACCTTGTTAGCAGCCTACGAGGGTCCTCCAGAAAGTGAAGAACTATTGCTAAGCCGCCCCCCCCCCCCTACCATTGCCATGGGAGCTGATTCCTGGTATTTAGTTGCGCTGCGATCTCAAAGGATGTCGTCGATCGAAAATCACGCTAGATGTGAAACATTAAGTGTCATTCGTTTTCTGAACGTTCAAAACGTTAAGCCTAGTGATATTTATAAACAAAAATAAAGTGCAATGAACGAGTCATCGGAGAGGGGCTTAATGTTCTACGAAGCAAGGACCAGTGTGCATGATGATCAGACCGGAGAGGGAGGATATCGTTAGTAATCATTTATCCCATGAATTAAAAAGTTTTTTTTGGGGGGGGGAGTGGGGATTGCAGGCGATAAGGAACTTCCGGAATCCGGTTTCAAAAATAGCATTATTTAATTTTTGATTCAAGCAAATCGTAAAGGTGATAGTGTTGTGAAACGGATCAGAAAAGAACTTTGAACTGTTTTCTATTTTTAATTATTCAATTCTTTATTTATTGTGGTTTATGCAAATTTTGTTGTAAAGCAATTTATCTGGCAGGTGGCGCCAGATAAAATAACACCTTGTCTTGACCAGTGGTCGGCTGTTGTGTATTTTTGAAATTTTTTAACTGTAAAGCTCCGATCACGCTTTGTCAACTTAGCCGGTTGAACTTTTCTTACCTTGTTTTCGGTCCGATTCTTTTCTTTAAAGCAGTTTATCAAGCACTTTACTATAGAATAGAATAAATTTACTAACTTAGAGACATTTCAAACCAATTTACTGCTACTGTGAGGAAAAAATTCAAATTTTGAGTCGTGTTTGTTTTTTTACGAATACCAGCCATTTTAAAGTAATAAGCATAATATTAAGGAATAAATAAACAATAAATTAAAGCTAAATGACTTTTAATGGTAAACACAATGCAAAAATAATAAAAAATTGACATATGATAATTCTAATTATGAATTTATTCGAAAATATTTGAGTGTACGATGACTTTTGTGGCGTGTTATTTCTCTGTCTCTTCATTTTTTGACCCATTTCAAAAAGAAGATCCGTCAGTATTTTGAAAAAACTCGGGGGTTTTAAGGCTCTCTGTTTAACGACGCTCTATTTAACGAATTTCTCCATTTAACGACGGCTTTTCACGGTCCCAGATGTTCCACTATAATGTTAAAAGCATTCCATTTAAGGACGCTTTCGACTCAAGGACGATTTTTTGTGGTCCCTTGAAAGTCGTTAAATAGAGAGCCTACTGTGTTTAGAATGACATAGGAATAATGCAAAAAAAATTGGACTTCATATTCGAATTCAGTTTCGCGTTATTTTGGTTTTACTAAAAAATTTCAAAGTGTACGAACACTTTTGGGAGCCACTGTACGTCCTTCTGCGGAACTACTTTGATATACCCCCCAAATCGGAAATTTGGAGACTTTTTCCCCTCGCCAAGCAAAATACCTGTTTTTATTGCCACAAAACTTTAAAAAAAAAAAAAAAACCCAGAAATGGTACAAAATACAAGAAGATGGGCCGTGGTAGCCTGATCGGTAGGGCATTGGACTCGGGGCCGGAGGGGCTCGGGTTCGATCCCCGCTGGTCGAAGACCCACCGTCGTCATTAAAGGGGACTGGGCGACGTTAAATAGGCTCGTGGTCTCAATGTCCTCCAAGTGAAACGATACCTCTGGGGGTGCTAGTACCAGGTAGCTATTAGCTCTTGGACTAGTTCTAAATTCTCATTAACTGTTCGATCCGGTGATGGTGCTGCCATCTATCGGTAATGCAGTCCTCGACATAAATACAGTTGTAGTCAGTTGTGACTCTTGAATAGAATAGAATACAAGAAGATACTAAATTTGGCAAAAGCAAAAACCTAAAAGCTGGAAAAACCTAAATTGGCAACACCAAAATAAGAAACAGCAACCCTAAAAAGTCTGTAGAATGTGCCAGAATTGGCACGTATTTTTTTTTTTTTTTTTTGGGGGGGGGGGGGGTATATCAAAGTTATACCCCTTCTGCTTCTGAGGCACAACTTTCGTTCAATTTGGTAATTTTTGTGCTGTAGCAAAGCTGATACTCTATTCAATGAAAGCAACGACTTTACAAAACTAGCCACAAAGCACGGCGAAAAATTAAAGTGAAAAAAAGTCCACCGAATAACGAATGAGAACTGTTAAAAAGTAAAACAACCCGCCACATAAGTAAAATCAAGTGCTTGAAGAGACAAATTGTTCTTCAAGAAATAGGAAGCTAAACTAAATAGCACGAAGTTTTCGCCTTAAATTATAATTATGATTTGATAAATCCACAATGACGATGAAACCTGCACCTTGGGAATGCATCAAGATTCCATTACCTAATCCATCATCAAGCTGCAGATTTCATCGTAAAGTTGAATCTAAGCAAATCAGACCAAAGTCATTCTTTAATAAAAACATTTCTTTATTTTGTTATACATCATCTTTTGATACACTGGAAAACTTATTAATAACTTACTTACCGAAATCTTCAACAAATTGGAAGTTCTTGAAAGTTTTTACAGTCAAGTAAACGTTCAAGTCTTACTTATTTGAAAAAAAAAAGGACGTTCTATTAATATTAAATTCCCGCTGCCACTCACGAAAACACTCAGTTAAGTTATTTAATTGCTTAAGGTGAGCCTTTGTTTGAACTTGTTGGTCATCAAAACAATGTTTGCATACGAAGCCTTGAATGGTTGAAGCTGCATTTCGCAATTGAACTGAAAAACGTTTAAGCTATACTGTATCTCCTGTAACCTGATTTGCAGCTTGTTTCCCTCAAAAACGTTTTCAAATACTCATGATTATTCGACAGACTTTTTTTTTTCTTGAGCTTATTTGTCTTTAGCAGCCTTCCTAACTCTTAAACACTGTTTTCTCTCTTACACTATAAATTTAGGAACTACTTTGATATACCCCCCCCCCAAAAAAAATCGGAAATTTGGCGGCGTTTTTTTCTCGCCAAGCAAAAATACCTGTTTTTGGCACCTTTTTTTCAAGAAAATACTAAATTTGGCAACAGCAAAAACCTAAAAGCTGAAAAAACCTAAATTGGCAACACCAAAATAAGAAACAGCAACCCTAAAAAGTCCGTAGGGAGTTCCAGATATGGCGCGTATTTTTTTTTTGGGGGGGGGGGTGTGTGTGGGTATATCAAAGTTTTACTTAAATTTATAATTCTTATGGTTTCTATTTCGTATTTTTCTACAGTATCTTCTCTACACCTTGTTAGCAGCCTACGAGGGTCCTCCAGAAAGTGAAGAACTATTGCTAAGCCGCCCCCCCCCCCCTACCATTGCCATGGGAGCTGATTCCTGGTATTTAGTTGCGCTGCGATCTCAAAGGATGTCGTCGATCGAAAATCACGCTAGATGTGAAACATTAAGTGTCATTCGTTTTCTGAACGTTCAAAACGTTAAGCCTAGTGATATTTATAAACAAAAATAAAGTGCAATGAACGAGTCATCGGAGAGGGGCTTAATGTTCTACGAAGCAAGGACCAGTGTGCATGATGATCAGACCGGAGAGGGAGGATATCGTTAGTAATCATTTATCCCATGAATTAAAAAGTTTTTTTGGGGGGGGGGGAGTGGGGATTGCAGGCGATAAGGAACTTTCTTATTTCTTCGGCGGCAAACAAGTAAAACACGTTGCAACAAATGTCTTGACAGTTAGGTACAGTACCGTATTCGGAGAGGGTACCGTGTGCATTGTGGTGCAGATGCGGTGGTATCGAAAGATATGTGTCACTTTCAGTGACAATAGTATCGTCATGTGTTCTGGTAGATCTTACTCGAAATGTTTTTCTTTCCTTTAATTTCTCCGTAGCAAGAATTTCGCATTTGGTTCCGACAAGATCCGGGTCAGCTTGAAAAACGACCACAATGAAAACTGTCCGGGATTTTTGTTACATTCCTGTCAGAACATCGCTGACCAGCGAAACACTGAACACTTTGGAGATGCCTGGATGGAGGTCCTCGCATTTTTCAGCGTGGTAACGGTCTGAGGTAGACCACGGCTTTTTTGAGCAATCACGATTGCTTATTGCTTTCATTTGACTGTTTTGATGCGCTATCATTTTATTTTCCCGCCAGCACCCTCTGCAGCATCACCGTCGACCGGCTCCTCATGATGCGGCTCCTCTAGCGAAAGCCGTCTCCAGTTTGCGTCAATGTCCTACACACACGCGCATACATACACAACTACCCAAACACATGCACACACACACACAAACACATACACAAACATACACATACACACATGCACACGCATACATACAGACACCTACACATACACACACCTACACACAACTACCCACACACTCATGCCTGCACACAGACACAAACACATATGCCTACACACACATACACATTCCCCCCCCTACCACAAGCACTCATACACACAACTACCTACACACTCATACCTGCACACAGACACAAACACACATGCCTACATACACACACTCGTGATTGCGAAAAACATAATTTGAATTCCAGATGTCAAAATTCAAATTAATTTTTTTTTCCCTTCTGCGGCTCCAAAGTTTGATACTCAAACTAGAGCCACTGTATATAACACCAAATAGTAGCTTTAACTGAAGTATATATAGGAGTTTTCACTCAAAGAGCATTTTCTTCTATCTAAAACAATATCATGTCAGGCAACTCGAAGCAGAACGTAAAATTCTTGCTGAGAAGAAATCGAAAATCCACCATTTCGAATAGGCTCCTCAACAAAGCATGAGCCATCGCTACTACTGCAAACAAATGGCGCACATCTTTCGATATTCCTTCCAGCACAACTCACACAAGGTCGTATCGAAATACGGGTGGTTAATATGCCGGATCTTTTAGAAAAGTAGTGTAAAATCCCTTAAGTTAAAAAAAAAATAATAATTTGAATTTTGACATCTTGAATTCAAATTATGTTTTTCGCAATCACTAGTGTGTGTATGTAGGCGTGTGTGTTTGTGTGTGGGGGGTTGTGTGTTTGTGTTTAGGGGGCATGTGTATGGGTGTGTAGGCATGTGTGTTTGTTTCTGTGTGCTGGCATAAGTGTGTGGGTAGTTGGGTAGATAAATGTGTGTGTGGGGGGGGGGTATGTGAATGTGTGTGTAGGCATATGTGTTTGTGTCTGTGTGCGGGCATGAATGTGTGGGTAGTTGTGTGTATGTGTGTGTGCGTGCGTGTGTGTGTGTGTAGGGGGCATGTGTATGGGTGTGTAGGCATGTGTGTTTGTTTCTGTGTGCTGGCATAAGTGTGTGGGTAGTTGGGTAGATAAATGTGTGTGTGGGGGGGGGTATGTGAATGTGTGTGTCGGCATATGTGTTTGTGTCTGTGTGCGGGCATGAATGTGTGGGTAGTTGTGTGTGTGCGTGCGTGTGTGTGTGTGTAGGGGGCATGTGTATGGGTGTGTAGGCATGTGTGTTTGTGTCTGTGTGCTGGCATAAGTGTGTGGGTAGTTGGGTAGATAAATGTGTGTGTGGGGGGGTATGTGAATGTGTGTGTAGGCATATGTGTTTGTGTCTGTGTGCGGGCATGAATGTGTGGGTAGTTGTGTGTGTTTGTGTGTGTGCGTGCGTGTGTGTGTGTGTAGGGGGCATGTGTATGGGTGTGTAGGCATGTGTGTTTGTGTCTGTGTGCTGGCATAAGTGTGTGGGTAGTTGGGTAGATAAATGTGTGTGTGGGGGGGTATGTGAATGTGTGTGTAGGCATATGTGTTTGTGTCTGTGTGCGGGCATGAATGTGTGGGTAGTTGTGTGTATGTGTGTGTGTTTGTGTGTGTGCGTGCGTGTGTGTGTGTAGGGGGCATGTGTATGGGTGTATGGGTGGGGGGGAGGCATGTGTGTTTGTGTCTGTGTGCTGGCATAAGTGTGTGGGTAGTTGGGTAGATAAATGTGTGTGGGGGGGGGGGTATGTGAATGTGTGTGTAGGCATATGTGTTTGTGTATGTGTGTGTGTTTGTGTGTGTGCGTGCGTGTGTGTGTAGTTGTGTATGTATGTGCGTGCGTGTGTGTGTAGTTGTGTATGTATGTGCGTGCGTGTGTGTGTAGTTGTGTATGTATGCGCGTGTGTGTAGGACATGGAAGCAACCTGGAGACGACTTTCGCTATAGGAGCAGCATCGTGAGGACCCGGTCGACGGTGATGCTGCGGAGGGTGGCGGTGGGAAAATAAAAAGATAGGACATCAAAACAGTCAAATGAGAACAATAAGCAATCGTGATTGCTCAAAAAAAACTTGGTGTTGGTATCTTTTGTTTTGATGTGACATTGTTTGAGTCAAAAAATTTTGGTACTCACTATTAACTAAGAGCGAATGCTCAATTTCCCCGACTGAAAGCAAACATTTGTCAACTTCTGCACCATAACATACATGAACAACTATTTTCACCAGAGAGTGACTCGAAAGTTTTCGGAACGAACATTCTTAACGATAAATGGAAGATTCTAGACTCGGCGATTAGATTGCGGATATCTTTAAATGTTAACGAAGCGACAGCGACTGTTAAAGTGTCCACTTCAGACTAGGCGACTTTTTCATCTTGAATGTCGCCTATCTTTAAGACTTCCTATTTCGGTAATGAGTCAGCTTAATCTTCAGCAACAGCAAAGACAGTAATAAAGGCAGAAGAACTTCCTGGTTATTTGTCCAAAAAGATGGACTTGTGGAAGAGGCGTTCCTTCTTTCTAATCCCCCTCTCCCTCCTCTAGAACAACGTATTAACACTTTGAGGCGTTTTGTATACCAGGTCAGCACAGCTAAAATGTAATATGATTAAAGTAAATATTTTTATTTTTCCCTTATTAAGTTCCTCACAAAAACGCAGTAAATCTTAATATATAAAAATCAATGTCCTGAGATAACATATATATATACATATATATATATATCAACGCACAGCCAAAACCACTGAAGCTTCAGACTTGAAATTTGGCAGGCATGTCCGCATGATTACGAAAGTAACCACTAAGAAAGGATTTTTCGAAATCTCATTTAGTTCGGGAGAAATTAATTAAAACCCATTAATTTCTGCGAAGTTAAAACCTGTCATTGAAATTCAAATCCCTTATTTTCGAAGGCTTTCCTCCATTCAAATCATTATTCAATACTTCATCTCAACTTTTGGTTGATAGCGAACTATAAGTTTGATATTGTTTTTGTTTCTCACGTGATTCTTCGAGGCTTTTCTCAAGTCAAATCTTAATGTTTCTGTCTTTTGCTTTCATTTTTTCAAAACTAGAAGCGAAGTTTATTAAGAACATCATCACAGGCGGACTATCCTTTTGAATTTAGAAGAGTGCAGTTTCCTGTTAAAGTTTGCTTTGCAATAACCATTATCAGTCACAAGGACAGACATTAAAAGTAGCAGGGATCGATTTAAGAGAAGACTTTTTTTTCACACGGCCAATGTTATGTAGCTTGCTCCAAAGCCGGTTCATCAAGCAGCTTAATAATTTTAGCACCAGAAAAAAAACTAAAAATGTTGTATACAAAGAAGTTTTTGCTTAAACATAGGTATAACAATAAAATTTGGATGGCCTGTGTTTGCAAAGATAATCAATACTTTGAAAGGATCGTTAATAACAGTTAAAGATCGGTTAAGGACAAGTGCATATATATAAGGAATCCAGGGGCCCCGGGATCCTCCCAAAATTAGAAAAAAATTATAGGTAATAAGTAATTATTATAGGGGATTTTCGTAACTAGGTGCACCAAGAACTGTTAATCCCTGCTAATTCCATTACCCGAGCAATGCCGGGTACGGGAATGCTAGTATTAAATAAATAAATAAATAAATAAATAAATAATAATAATAATAATAATAAAAGCATTTAAAAAAAAAAGAGTTAATGATAGACAATGTTAGGTTTTTGGAGAATCACCCATATTTTATTTTTCTGCAAAAGTGGGAAATCTATCAAAGAAATTCAAGTCCTAGATTTTGACTTTAAATTTAGGTTTACTTGAAGCTTGCGTTTTGCTTGTATGAATTCAGACTACACCAGTAATATGTTGACATGGCAAATGGTTCATTATTTGTAGCCTCAAAGCAATCTTTACATCATGCTTCTCTTAGTTGCGAAAAGTAAAAGATAAACTTTCCAAACAGACTTTACTGTCATCCAGTTCATCAAAATTTGGTACATAGGAGAGGAGGACAGAACGGGAATAAAATAAAAGTTTAAAAAACTAAAAAAACACGCTTTCGTAGCAAAATGAGCTAAAAAGTGAAAAATAATCTTTGGATGATAGTAGTTGACCAATCACTTAATTTTAATGTAATACAAAAAACCGTGGGGTGCTGTCTATTTACATTTTTCCATGGACAACAAATGGAAGAAATTCAAGACAACTGATAAGAAGCCCCCCCCCCCCACGCTTTTTTGTATCACATTAAAATTAAGTGATTGGTCAACTACTATCATCCAAAGATTATTTTTCACTTTTTAGTTCATTTTGCTACGTAAGCGTGTTTTTATTTAGATTTTTAAACTTTTTTTTATTTTCTTCTTTTTAGTTTAACTTGTTTTACGAAAAAAAATATTCATTTCAACACTGTTCAAAATTTTTTATATTCATGAAATTTACCCAAAAAAAGCGACTAAAGGTCTCGTTTGGCATTCGAAATTTGGTCTCTCGAACTCCAAAAAGAGCAACTGTACCCCTTAAAGTGTAAAAGCCGAGCTCTAAAAACATTCAACTTCGCTGATAAATTGCCTGTGGAGTCATTGTCTAATCCATCTCAGTCATCGATGTATGTGTGCGGAAATCATATCTACATAACTTTGAAAATTTGAGATGCATTTGAATAAAAGTTTTGTTCAACAATGGTCTGATCAGCAATGAATTTCCAATGGAAGGCTCACCTCAATTTTGGCATGGAATTAGTTAAAAACAATTATATTTCATGTTCTAATTACCTTGGAACATGGGAACACATTTTGTCTGATGCAGAAAAATGAAACGTTTTTGTAGATATTTTAAAATAATTTTTGCGAGCATTTTTTAATGTATTTTTGTTAATTTTTCCTTTTTCACATTGTTGGATTTATGCCAAAATAGTGATTAAAATGGGAGGAAACTAACAATTAAAAGAGTTAATTTGAATATAGAATTTCGCATTGTCATCGGGTCTGAGGTCTCGTGCCAAATTTCAAAAGAATCCGATCGCAGGAAGTGGGCGAAATTTGAGCTGCAAGATTCCGTTACAAGATACATACATACATACATACAGGTGAAGCTAATAAAAGCGTGTTAAAAAATGGAGTTTTTACTGTGAATCAAGCAGTACTACAAAATTAGAAAAGTAAGCCGCATTTAAGTTACATTACAGTTGGGAACGACGTAACATATGAGCGGGGGGAGTTGAAACCGTAGAGTCTGACTGGCTTTGGATTAAAAGAGATGGAGTTAAAGGCTTTAAAACTCCAGGAGTCGGAACCTCTAAAACTCCAGGAGTCACAGTTGGTTATTTACCTTCTGATTCCACTGCTTGGTTTAAAACAAGGGTCATTTAAAACAGGGTTCACAATTTTTTATGTCCTGCTCCCCCCCCCCCCTCTGAACGCTGCAAAGAGATCACACTCTCCCCCTTACCATATGACGCAGTGAGAAACAAAGGGCTGTAAGTGGACATTTTCAAGTTTTGAGTGAAACGCGTTTAAAGATAACATCCTAGGTAGGCTTTCATTGTTTTTTTAACACGCTTTTATTAGCTTCACCTGTATGTATGTATGTATGTATGTATCTTGTAATGGAATTTTGCAGCTCAAATTTCGCCCACTTCCTGCGATCGGATTCTTTTGAAATTTGGCACGCGATCTCAGACCCGATGACAATGCAATATTCTATAATCAAATTAATTAATTAACCCTTTTAATTGTTAGTTTCCTCGAATTTTAATCAATATTTTGGCATAAATCCAACAATGTGAAAAAGGAAAAATTTAAAAAAATACATCAAAAAATGCTCGCAAAAATTATTTAGAAATATCTACAAAAACCTTTAATTTTTCTGCATCAGACAAAATTTGTTCCAATGTTCCAAGGTAATTAGAACATGAAATATAATTGTTTTTAACTCATTTCATGCCAAAATCTAGGTGAGCCTTCCATTGGCAATTCATTGCTGATCAGACCATTGTTGAACAAAACTTTTATTCAAATGCATCTCAAATTTTCAAAATAATATAAATATGATTTCCGCAAACATACATCGATGACTCACCGTAGCTTCCCATCGGGGTGTCCTTGTCTTAACTGTAAGATATTACCTCGCACTCGTTTTATAAACAATTTCGTCGCCTGATAATTCTCCAACATTAGACTAAAAAGCAGAAAAATAAAATAATAGGTTAAAAAACTAAAAAAAACACGCTTTCGTAGCAAAATGAACTAAAAAGTGAAAAATAATCTTTGGATGATAGTAGTTGACCAATCACTTAATTTTAATGTAATACAAAAAAGCGTGGGGGGCTTCTTATCAGTTGTCTTGAATTTCTTCCATTTGTTGTCCGAGCAAAAATGTAAATAGACAGCACCCCACGCTTTTTTGTATTACATTAAAATTAAGTGATTGGTCAACTACTATCATCCAAAGATTATTTTTCACTTTTTAGTTCATTTTGCTACGAAAGCGTGTTTTTTTATTTTTTTTAAAACTATTATTTTATTTTCTAAATCTCTACATAGTATAAAATGAAGTGTCCAAAAAGCGTCTGTGTGTTTGAACTCGCAAAACTCGAGAACTACCCGGCCGATTTTGGTGAAATTTCCACAATTTTTTCCTTTAAGTCCTGAGAAGGTTTGCAGACCAGTTCCAAAATAATCCGATGAATAGTTCTTTTTTTATTCCAATCTAAGTCCAATTTTTACATAAATTCCCGAATATGGGGTTGAAAAATGACTCGCAAATAGTAATATTATATATCGTTGGAAAGGGAAGAATCTTCCGCGTTCTACGCAATTTGTTCCAATGCTCTAACTTAATTGCGGCGGGAGTTTTTTGCGTTTATAGCTCGAATTTTTTAGGCTTAGCTGAAATTTAGGCACTACTTTCTTCATTAAATCCATCAATAAAAAGTAAAGGAATTGTCCGACAGTTTTCTTTTTGACAGCATTGGAAAGAGCTGCTTTTTTTACTCCAGATCTAACTCGACCTAAGGTCGAAAGTTTAACCCTCGAGTTTTTTGCGTTTATAGCTCGAATTTTTTAGGCTTAGCTGAAATTTAGGCACTCCTTTCTTCATTAAATCCATCAATAAAAAGTAAAGGAATTGTCCGAGAGTTTTCTTTTTGACAGCATTGGAAAGAGCTGCTTTTTTTACTCCAGATCTAACTCGACCTAAGGTCGAAAGTTTAACCCTCTATCTCCATTAGAAAAAAAGTTACAAGCGAATAAAATGAAGTTCAAAAATCTGTTCTCTATTCAAGTTTTTAACCATTTTATTTTGCGTTTCCCACGGTAACGCTTCTTGAATCCACTGTTTATTTCCATCTTTCTCATTTTCAATTCTTAAACTTATTTTATTTTGTGTCTCCATGGTTACGCCTTTTAAATCCATCTTTTCTCATTTTATTTTAATTTCTTAAAAGTAATTTTAGTACGTGTCGTCATTGCTTGGAGAGAAAATTTTGCATGATGGTTTTTTTTTCTTTCATTTAATCCTGGTGATTGAAGATACTTCACTTGACGCAATGGGTTTTTTCAAGGTAGACCGGGCAAAGCCGGGCAACGCAGCTAGTACTGCTATATAGCAGCAACTACCATGGCTACCAGTACCATCGCTTGCCCCAAGACAGAGGTGAAGTTCACCTATGTGTACTGGTTATTTAAAAATTTTTAATTTTGCCACTTACATCCCTTTGCTTCTCACTGCCTCATATGAGGTTAATCAGTGAGTTTTTCGAAGGGTGCTAGGATCGAAGATTCACCATTCTCATATTGTATTCCAATGTGCCGTGAAACATATTCTTTTGATTTTATCTATAGTCGGGAGGGGGCAGTAAAAAATAAAGTATTTAGTTATTGCTTAGCATTAGGTAATAAAATAAATTATTAACAATAAATATTTAATTAAAATACCGGAAAGGACAAGAATGCATGCATTTATTTTGCTCATAATTAGAAATAAAACCAGCGAAGCAAATTTCATTATAGAAAAAAATTATGTTCGTATACAATTTGATTTTCAGGGGAAGAAAGTGAGATTTTTTTTTTCATTTATTAAATATGAAATTACTGTTTACTTTTCTTGAAATTACTTTAGCCTCTACATACCTTCAATCATTCAATCTACAATTCTACATTATCTTCAATCAAAAAAAAAAAAAAACTTAAGGGGATGGGAGGGGTCCGAATTACGAACCCCCTGAACCTCCCTTTGTGTGCGTCACTGTGGATGACACATGTATGAGGTCACGCCCCCCCCCCCCCCGCCATATGTGTTTAATACATGTATGAGGTCACGTCTCCCATATGTGGTGAATACATAAAGAATTTATAGGTGATTAGGATAGCTAAAACTTGCCAGTAAAAAAAAAAATCCAGATAACTTCAGGCACAAATTTAACATAACTGCCAAAACTTTATTTTTAACATATTATTACAAGAGCATATGAAATTTAAGAAACAAAGAAACAAATGAAAAAAAATTAATTTGAATTTTGACATCTTGAATTCAAATTATGTTTTCCGCAATCACGAGTGTGTGTATGTAGGCGTGTGTGTTTGTGTGTGGGGGTATGTGTTTGTGAGTGCGGGTTATGTGTATGTGTGTGTAGGCATGTGTGTTTGTGTCTGTGTGCTGGCATAAGTGTGTGGGTAGTTGTGTGTATGAATGTGTGTGCGTGGGGGGTATGTGTGGTGTAGGCATATGTGTTTGCGTCTGTGTGCAGGCATGAGTGTGTGTATGTAGGCGTGTGTGTTTGTGTGTGTGTATGTTTTAGTGTGTGTATGTGTGGGTTCTGTATGTATGCGTGTGTGTATGCGTTTGTATGTGTGTATGTGTGTTTGTGTCTGTGTGCAGGCATGAATGTGTGTGTAGTTGTGTGTATGTGTGTGTGTGCGTGCGTGTGTGTAGTTGTGTATGTAGGCGCGTGTGTGTAGGACATGGATGCAACCTAGAGACGGCTTTCGCTATAGGTGCAGCATCGTAAGGAGCCGGTTACGGTGATGGTGCGGAGGGTGGCGGTGAGAAAAATGAAAGGAACGTCAAAAGCAGTCAAGTGAGAACAATAAGCAATCGTGATTGCTCAAAAAAAAAAAAAAAAAAAAAAAAACGGGTATTTTAGAATCAGGTGAGGTTGGCGCACACCCTCATTAGTCACTTTTACAACATGGCTGACACTGTTATTTAATATTCACATGTGACCGTATATTTGAATAAATCATTATTTGTTTTATTTTTTATTTTATCTCGTGTACCTCACGCTCCCTTGAAATTCTTCTCCGCCCCCCCCAAAGGGGCGCACGCAACAAGTTGAGAACCGCTGATTTAAATTGTGACGCTAAAAGTGTATTGCCTGATTACTGAACAGGCCAACTAGGCCGTGGCCTTTTTAGGGGCCCTCAAATAAGTAAAATTGTTTTACCCAATGGCTAAAATTGAAAGTTTTGACTACAAAAATACTGAAAAAGTGCCTTGGTCTTGGGCGCCCCTGGTATCTTAATTGGGCCCTGTAAAAATGAGGCGGTTTTACGTTGTTTTTACGTAGGGGACCAGCTATTTAATGATGTTATAACCAATAAGTCTTTTATAGCGATATCGCTATAAAGGAGTTCATCTGTAAACGATTCAAAATTGATTCATCATGTGATAAAAAGTAATCACTAACGATTAAAACAGAAAAAACTCATTTACTCCCCCTAAAAACAGCTAAACCCTGATGGAGGGATGTGGTTTGCATTGAGAAACACTCGGAGAATCGGTTTAGGCTCATTCAGCTTTGGAAGAAAAACCAACTTTTATTTTCAACATAATTTCACTCAATATTTATGAATTCAACGTTTGAATGCGAGAAAAAATTCTTAAAACATTTTTGCAAATATGTCCGTTTATTGAAAATTCAATATGTATCGCAAATAATGAATGTTTTGACAGATGGTATAACACTTCAGTAGCAAAATTTGATACAAAACGCATCAGTTTTGCAGAGGGAGAAAAGACTAAACGAAGAATAACAAAACATTTTAGCTTTTCATTAGTTCTTTAAAATAACACCTGGAGTATGTTTGGTTGCGTTCGACGAAACTCACCGGTCGACCGGTAAGATCAACCGGTTACCATCCCAAGCAGTTGATTGGAGCACGTGATCATTAGCTGTCACGTGATTAACTAACCGGTCGCTCCCGGTCGAGCTCGTCGAACGAAACCTTCGTGAATTGTTGAATCAAACTAAATTTTTTAAGCAATAGCAATAAAATTTTGTGAAAATTCAAATGATTAAAAAATGGACGAAATCATAAAGAAATAGAGTTATTTCCATTTTATTAAAAATGCTCTTCAAGAGCATAAAATATTTTCGTCTGTGTTTTTTTAACTTGGAAATCGTTTGCTACCCGCAGTTACGAAATTGTTGTGACAGCGCCGAGTATATAAACTGCTGCTTCGCTCCATCGCGCCATTTGAGTTCACTTTATAGATGTGTGCGCGGGCGTCATCGTGCTAGTCAACTTTAGAATAAGGTAAGTTCGTTCCGAATAATATTAAATTCAGTTTAATAATTAATGAAACATTAGCATCATTGAATTTATATGTTACTACACTTTTATCTTGAATAAAATATCAAATATTTAGAATTAATATTGATTAGAATAATTACATAGCATTCCAACGAGTAAATTCTATTCGTGAAAATGTTCTTTTGATGAAAATATTTCAATTAAAGGTGTTAATAGATTGTTTTAACTTAACGTTTGCATTTTTATTACAAAATCTATTAAAACAATTTAGAGCAGATCCACTGTAGAATTGTATATTAGTGAAATTTAAAAATTTTAGACCACATTATTCGTTGTTTTTTTTTAAATTGCGCTTAATCCATACATTTTACAATTAGTATATATTTTTTTTTGTTGCTCAAAAGTGTTCCATAAACGTAAACTTAAGTGGTATGAATTTTAGAATAAAGTTTTAATTAGTAATGTGCCGGATCGGTAAAAAAGTAGATCCGCGGATACGGATACGGATCATTAGTGGCAAGATCTACGGATACGGATCTCAAAACTTTTTTGCCCAATTCAACTATCCAAGTTTAAAATTTATTACGGAAGGTATTCCCGCCATAATAATAACACTGTTTCTTCAAAAAATGTCATCTATGGCAAAAATATAATAAAGGCTATGATTTACTCTTTGAAGAAATCTGCGTTAAAATTGAGGGAGAGTTGGAAGGAACGGGTCAGCGCTGCATTAATGCTTAGATAGAATGAAAAATTATTTCTATCTTGCTCGGTAGCTGTAGGATACAAGAGCAAGAATGTAAAGCTGCTACTGGACAGGCTAGAAATATTTTTCGCATTTTATTTCTCGCATAAATGCAGCGCTGACCCATTCCACCCGAATGACTCCGACCGACGAAATATAGAGCCGGGAACATCTTTACAAACAGTAAATAGAGAATTTTGTCTCACTTTTTTTGAAGGATGTGGAGAAAAACCAAGATGAAGAATTAACTGAAACCTCAAATCAATAACAAAAGCTAATATTAAACTAAAAATTAGAAAAGAAAAAAAAACATGTCTCAGAAGGCCGTTGGCATTGAAATGATACCTTATAATTTAAATCTTTACTAATAATAAAGCTGAAAGTCTCTCTGTCCGGAGGATGTCTGTAGGATGTCTGTGACGCGCATAGCGCCTAGACCGTTCGGCTGATTTTCATGAAATTTGGCACAGAATTAGTTTGCAGCATGGGAGTGTGCACCTCGAAGCGATTTTTCGAAAATTCGGCGTGGTTCTTCTTCTATTCCGATTTTAAGAACAAAATTATCATAAGATGGACAAGTCAATTACGAAACTATCATAACGTGGAACCGTAAAATGGTCACAAGCCAATTGGCGAGAAAATTCACTATACGTTATTTGTAAATATACAGGCGAACCAAAAGACCTTTTAATTTTCTATTACGGGCAAAGCCATGCGGTTACTAATAATAAAGCTGAAAGTCGCTCTGTCCGAATCTGTCTCTGTCTGTCAGGATTCCTGTGACAGCGATTTTTCGAAAAATCGATGTGGTTTTTCTATTCCAATTTTAAGAGCAAAAATATTATAAAATGGACGAGTAATTTACGAAATGATCATAACGTGGAACCGTAACATGGGTTCAAGCCAATGGGCGAGAAAATTCACCATACATTTGTAAATATACAGGCGAACCAAAAGACCTTTTAATTTTTCTATTACGGGCGAAGCCGTGCGGGTACCACTAGTAGGGTATAAAACCTATTTTAAACGGAATTTAAGAGTCTTTTATTCAAATATTTAAGAATTTTTTAGAATAGAAAAGATCCGGTTAAGATCCGTCAAAAAAGCAACGGATACGGATACAGGTCTTTACTTTTCCTTGGATATCTAAGGATACGGATATCCGGAACATCACTAGTTTTTATGTCCTTAATCTTTCCAATACAAAGTTAGATTTTTTAGGAAGTTTCATAAAAACGAAGTATTTTTGTGAATTGAGTTGGAACAGCAGTTCCAACTTTCCAAAACTTTAAAAGTGGTTTTAAAATGTATAGATTTTTTTTTTTTTAAAAGGAGTTTTTCGGCTTTAGTTCTAAATGATACTTCAAAGGGGCAACGAAAAGAGTTTTTTTTTAGGTGTGAAGTCCCCAGAACTCTTTGTTTCAGCTCTATTGTCAGTCCAAAGGTATTCTATATATTTAAGGAATATTATGCCTCCCCCCCCAAATAGAAGGTAAATTCTGGCTTCGCTCTGAGCCGCTTGTAAAATCTTCTTTTTTAGAAGGTGGAAAAAAATGAACGTATGTTAGTAAAATGTTGTATATTTTTTCACAATTTTCCTGTCATTAGCTTCTATGCTGGTAGACTATACTTACTATTTGATTACTTGTCTTTTATTTGGAATTGTGTTAATTTGGGAGTATTTTAAAATTCTAAGCGACTAAGTAAGTTTTACTTTCACAATGGGGTTGTTTCCTGCAGTCAGTAGTACTTTTTGTCACTGAAATTGATAGAATAAGCAAAAAAAAAAAAAAAAAATTGAATTTTGTCATCTTTGAATTCAAATTATGTTTTTCGCAATCACGAGTGTGTGTGTATGTGTCTGTGTGCAGGCATGAGTGTGTGGGTAGTTGTGTGCATGAGTGTTTGTGTGCGTGGGGGCGGGGTATGTGTGTGTTGGCATATGTGTTTTTGTCTGCAGGCATGAATGTGTGGGTTGTTGTGTGTGTGCGTAGGTGTGTGTATGTGTTTGTGTGTGTGTGCGTAGGTGTGTGTTTGTGTCTGTGTGCAGGCATGAGTGTGTGGGTAGTTGTGTGTATGAGTGTTTGTGTGCGTGGGGGCGGGGTATGTGTGTGTTGGCATATGTGTTTTTGTCTGCAGGCATGAATGTGTGGGTTGTTGTGTGTGTGCGTAGGTGTGTGTATGTGTTTGTGTGTGTGTGCGTAGGTGTGTGTTTGTGTCTGTGTGCAGGCATGAGTGTGTGGGTAGTTGTGTGTATGAGTGTTTGTGTGCGTGGGGGCGGGGTATGTGTGTGTTGGCATATGTGTTTTTGTCTGCAGGCATGAATGTGTGGGTTGTGTGTGTGTGTGCGTAGGTGTGTGTGTGTGTGTGCGTAGGTGTGTTTATGCGTTTGTGTGCGTAGGTGTGTATGTGTTTGTTTGTGTGTGTATGTGTTTGTGCGTGTGTGTGTGTGTGTTTGTTTGTGTGTGTATGTGTTTGTTTGTGTGTGTATGTGTTTGTTTGTGTGTGTATGTGTTTGTTTGTGTGTGTTTGTTTGTGTGTGTGTGGGTTTGTTTGTGTGTGTATGTGTTTGTGTGTGTGTATGTGTGTTTGTTTGTGTGTGTGTATGTGTGTGTGAGCGTAGGTGTGTGTGTGCGTAGGTGTGTTTATGCGTTTGTGTGCGTAGGTGTGTATGTGTTTGTTTGTGTGTGTGTGTGTGTTTGTTTGTGTGTGTATGTGTTTGTGTGTGTGTGTGTGTTTGTTTGTGTGTGTATGTGTTTGTGTGTGTGTGTGTTTGTGTGTGTGTGTGTGTTTGTTTGTGTGTGTTTATGTGTGTGTTTGTTTGTGTGTGTTTATGTGTGTGTTTATGTGTGTGTTTGTTTGTGTGTGTGTGTTTGTGTGTGTGTGTTTGTTTGTGTGTGTGTGTTTGTTTGTGTGTGTATGTGTTTGTTTGTGTGTGTATGTGTTTGTTTGTGTGTGTATGTGTGTGTGTGGGTTTGTTTGTGTGTGTGTGGGTTTGTTTGTGTGTGTATGTGTTTGTGTGTGTGTATGTGTGTTTGTTTGTGTGTGTGTATGTGTGTGTATGTGTTTGTGTGTGTGTGCGTAGGTGTGTGTATGTGTTTGTGTGTGTGTTTGTTTGTATGTGTTTGTGTGTGTGTGTATGTGTGTGTGTGTGTGTGTGTGTGTGCGTAGGTGTGTTTATGTGTTTGTGTGCATAGGTGTGTGTGTGTGTGTGTTTGTTTGTGTGTGTATGTGTGTGTTTATGTGTGTGTTTGTTTGTGTGTGTGTGTTTGCGTGTGTGTGTTTGTTTGTGTGTGTATGTGTTTGTTTGTGTGTGTATGTGTTTGTTTGTGTGTGTTTGTGTGTGTGTGGGTTTGTTTGTGTGTGTGTGGGTTTGTTTGTGTGCGTATGTGTTTGTGTGTGTGTATGTGTGTTTGTGTGTGTGTGTTTGTGTGTGTGTGTGTGTTTGTTTGTGTGTGTTTATGTGTGTGTTTGTTTGTGTGTGTGTGTTTGTTTGTGTGTGTTTATGTGTTTGTTTGTGTGTGTGTGTTTGTGTGTGTGTGTTTGTTTGTGTGTGTGTGTTTGTTTGTGTGTGTATGTGTTTGTTTGTGTGTGTATGTGTTTGTTTGTGTGTGTATGTGTGTGTGTGGGTTTGTTTGTGTGTATGTGGGTTTGTTTGTGTGTGTATGTGTTTGTGTGTGTGTATGTGTGTTTGTTTGTGTGTGTGTATGTGTGTGTATGTGTTTGTGTGTGTGTGCGTAGGTGTGTGTATGTGTTTGTGTGTGTGTTTGTTTGTATGTGTTTGTGTGTGTGTGTATGTGTGGGTGTGTGTGTGTGTGTGTGTGTGTGCATAGGTGTGTTTATGTGTTTGTGTGCATAGGTGTGTGTGTGTGTGTGTTTGTTTGTGTGTGTATGTGTGTGTTTATGTGTGTGTTTGTTTGTGTGTGTGTGTTTGCGTGTGTGTGTTTGTTTGTGTGTGTATGTGTTTGTTTGTGTGTGTATGTGTTTGTTTGTGTGTGTTTGTGTGTGTGTGGGTTTGTTTGTGTGTGTGTGGGTTTGTTTGTGTGCGTATGTGTTTGTGTGTGTGTATGTGTGTTTGTTTGTGCGTGTGTATGTGTGTGTATGTGTTTGTGTGTGTGCGTAGGTGTGTGTATGTGTTTGTGTGTGTGTTTGTTTGTATGTGTTTGTGTGTGTGTGTATGTGTGGGTGTGTGTGTGTGTGTGTGTGCGTAGGTGTGTTTATGTGTTTGTGTGCATAGGTGTGTGTGTGTGTGTATGTGTTTGTGTGTGTTTGTTTGTATGTGTGTGTGTATGTGTGGGTGTGCGTTTGTGTGTGTATGTGTGTGTGTGGGTTTGTTTGTGTGTGTGTGGGTTTGTTTGTGTGTGTATGTGTTTGTGTGTGTGTATGTGTGTTTGTTTGTGTGTGTGTATGTGTGTGTATGTGTTTGTGTGTGTGTGCGTAGGTGTGTGTATGTGTTTGTGTGTGTGTTTGTTTGTATGTGTTTGTGTGTGTGTGTATGTGTGGGTGTGTGTGTGTGTGTGTGTGTGTGCATAGGTGTGTTTATGTGTTTGTGTGCATAGGTGTGTGTGTGTGTGTGTTTGTTTGTGTGTGTATGTGTGTGTTTATGTGTGTGTTTGTTTGTGTGTGTGTGTTTGCGTGTGTGTGTTTGTTTGTGTGTGTATGTGTTTGTTGTGTGTGTATGTGTTTGTTTGTGTGTGTTTGTGTGTGTGTGGGTTTGTTTGTGTGTGTGTGGGTTTGTTTGTGTGCGTATGTGTTTGTGTGTGTGTATGTGTGTTTGTTTGTGCGTGTGTATGTGTGTGTATGTGTTTGTGTGTGTGCGTAGGTGTGTGTATGTGTTTGTGTGTGTGTTTGTTTGTATGTGTTTGTGTGTGTGTGTATGTGTGGGTATGTGTGTGTGTGTGTGTGTGCGTAGGTGTGTTTATGTGTTTGTGTGCATAGGTGTGTGTGTGTGTGTATGTGTTTGTGTGTGTTTGTTTGTATGTGTGTGTGTATGTGTGGGTGTGCGTTTGTGTGTGTATGTGTGTGTGTGGGTTTGTTTGTGTGTGTGTGGGTTTGTTTGTGTGTGTATGTGTTTGTGTGTGTGTATGTGTGTTTGTTTGTGTGTGTGTATGTGTGTGTATGTGTTTGTGTGTGTGTGCGTAGGTGTGTGTATGTGTTTGTGTGTGTGTTTGTTTGTATGTGTTTGTGTGTGTGTGTATGTGTGGGTGTGTGTGTGTGTGTGTGTGTGCATAGGTGTGTTTATGTGTTTGTGTGCATAGGTGTGTGTGTGTGTGTGTTTGTTTGTGTGTGTATGTGTGTGTTTATGTGTGTGTTTGTTTGTGTGTGTGTGTTTGCGTGTGTGTGTTTGTTTGTGTGTGTATGTGTTTGTTTGTGTGTGTATGTGTTTGTTTGTGTGTGTTTGTGTGTGTGTGGGTTTGTTTGTGTGCGTATGTGTTTGTGTGTGTGTATGTGTGTTTGTTTGTGCGTGTGTATGTGTGTGTATGTGTTTGTGTGTGTGCGTAGGTGTGTGTATGTGTTTGTGTGTGTGTTTGTTTGTATGTGTTTGTGTGTGTGTGTATGTGTGGGTATGTGTGTGTGTGTGTGTGTGCGTAGGTGTGTTTATGTGTTTGTGTGCATAGGTGTGTGTGTGTGTGTATGTGTTTGTGTGTGTTTGTTTGTATGTGTGTGTGTATGTGTGGGTGTGCGTTTGTGTGTGTATGTGTTTGTGTGTAGGTCATGTGTGTGTGTATGTGTGGGTGTGTGTTTGTGTGTGTATGTGTTTGTGTGTAGGTCATGTGTGTGTGTATGTGTTTGTGTGTGTTTGTTTGTATGTGTGTATGTGTGGGTGTGTGTTTGTGTGTGTATGTGTTTGTGTGTAGGTCATGTGTGTGTGTATGTATGCGCGTAGGTCATGTGTGTGTGTGTGTGTATGTATGCGCGTGTGTGTAGGATATGGACGCAACCTGGAGACGGTTTTCGCTATAGGAGCAGCATCGTGAGGAGCCGGTCGACGGTGATGCTGCAGAGGGTGCTGGCGGAAAAATAAACTGATAGGACATCAAAACAGTCAAATGAAAGCAATAAGCAATCGTGATTGCTCAAAAAAACTGACATCTTTGATTCAAATCTCTTGGTTTTGGCATACATTGTCAATTTCAATTTGGTATTTAACATATATGAATGATTTGTCAAGACTTCCCCCTCCCCCCCCGCCAGGAATCAAATTTGGACTGCGCTAGTGGTTTGAGTTTTTTTGTAAAAAAAGTAACGAGCTCCAAATTTTGGTAGATCTGAGGTAATATTGCTTTTACGGTAGGTTGTGAATGATTTAGTCAATTTTAGAATTTAATGAAAAGTAGTGTTCTCTTCTGCTTCGGTGGAAGTAGTTAATTACGCTTTTAGTACTTGTAATATTAAGCAAGCGAAATAAAAATCTATCGCAGTATTTATCTCTTGTAAAAAAAATTGTTTAAC